>NC_056743.1:959812800-960027800 GCF_019279795.1 Protopterus annectens | reverse complement strand
AGGTTGGGCGTCGAGCTGACACCTCGGCGTTCATGAAAATCTACTGCCAATCATTAGTGGACCGGAGTTCCGCTGTGGCGACCCCTAACCGGGAAAAGCCAAAAGACAACAACAACATATATATATATATATATATATATATATATATATATATATATATATGTGTGTGTGTGTGTGTGTGTGTGTGTGTGTGTGTGTGTGTGTGTCTACATAGATAGATAGGTACAGACCCCATGATTAAGTCTCTTAATATAAAGTTTAAAAACACTCTGAGAAGAACTGCAGAGCAGAAGTTGTAGGTGGAGCCCTCTCATCTATTTCATCTGATTGGGAAGAGTATGCCTCTAGCAATGATGTGTCTGGTTAAGGTTACAGACATTCTTAGACACATTCCAGATGTGCTTCATAAGATATGGGTAAAGAAAAAAGAACTGCAGCTTTTAATTATTTAATATATTTGCAATGGTAACTGCTGTGCAATTTCCCAAAATGTGTTGCTCAATGAAATTAAGACTATATCCCAGAAGATCTGAGAGAAGTTACTGGCTATGGTGGTGGAGAAACCAGGTTGGGGGGGAGAGTCTGGATGATGCCTTCTCCCTCATCGTGGAGGGGGGGGGAGAGAGGCACTCTGCCTTGTTGCTGCTCCTGAAGAGAGAGAGCGAGAGAGAGAGAGATGTACATTACACAGGGCATAGTCAGGGGATTTGTGCTTGGTGCTGCCAAGCCACATTTATGTGGTAGCCTTTGCAGGGTATCTAAGACAATGTGTATGCCCACTGGGGAAAGTGTTGCAGGCCATCATGTCTGTGAGCAAGAATGTCAGATGCTGGAGGAGTGATCAGGGCTGTAATTATGAAAAGCACCTAATGCCTGCTTAGATGACAGACTCAGTGGTTTTCTTTCATTCCACCAGAAAATCCTGTAGTCATAAAATATGCACTGCAATAACTGCAAAATGATGCTTTATTTACTAACAGATGATAGATTTAATAATTAATTATGTCAGAATCAGACATTCAGACTCATAGGTTTATCTTACAAGTATTCCCTGCAGATTCTAAATAGCTTCTTGGATATCTTAAGCATTAATTGTCATAATGGCACATTGGTTGTTATTCACTGACATCTAATCTTCCATCCTTTGCATGCAGCAGAAATGTTTCCCATCTATTAAATGTTTATTCTTAATATTGTTAGCTGTCTTTTTACAGACCCTGGGTGTGTTACTGCTAAAAACTGAGTTGTACCCTATGCTGGAAAAGCACCTGTTAGATGAATGGCAGCATGACTTGAGAAGTCTTGGATACCAGATAACTGTTTTTGTGCTCATTGCTTCACATGAACTACGAGAGGCAGAGAAAGTTGGATGATGTGGGGATAGTGAATCATGAAGTGCAATGGATTAGCAAGGAGGAAGTAAGGATAGCTATAAAGAGGATAACAAATGGAAAGGCTGGTGGTCCAGATGACATACCTGTGGAAACATGGAGGTGTTTAGGTGAAATGGCAGTGGAGTTTTTAACCAGATTGTTTAATGAAATCTTGGAAAGTGAGAGGATGCCTGAGGAATGGAGAAAAAGTTTTTTGGTACCGATTTTAAGAATAAGGGTGATGTGCAGAGCTGTAGTAACTACAGAGGGATTAAATTGATCAGTCACAGCATGAAATTATGGAAAGAGTAGTGGAAGCTAGATTAAGAAGGGATGTGATGATTAGTGATCAGCAGTATGGTTTCATGCTGGAAAGTGCACTACAGATGTGATGTTTGCTCTGAGAGTGTTGATGGAGAAGTACAGAGAAGGTCAGAAAGAGTTGCACTGTGTTTTTGTAGACTTAGAGAAAGCATATGACAGGGTGCCTAGAGAGGAGTTGTGGTATTGTATGAGGAATTCGGGAGTGTCAGAAAAGTATGTAAGAGTGGTACAGGATATGTACGAGGGTAGTGTAACAGCGGTGAGGTCTACTGTGGGAGTGTCAGATGCGTTTAAGGTGGAGGTGGGATTACATCAAGAATCAGCTCTGAGCCCTTTCTTATTTGCAATGGTGATGGACAGGTTGACAGAAGAGATCAGACAGGAGTCCCCATGGACTATGATGTTTGCAAATGACATTGTGATCTGTAGTGAGAGTAGGGAACAGGTGGAGTTAACCCTGGAGAGATGGATATATGCTCTAGAGAGAAGAGGAATGAAGGTCAGCAGGACTAAGACAGAATATATATGTGTGAATGAGAGGGAGGATAGAGGAATGGTCAGGATGCAAGGAGTAGAGGTGGCGAAGGTGGATGAGTTTAAATACTTGGGATCAACAGTTCAGAGTAATGGTGAGTGTGGAAGAAAGGTGAAGAAGAGAGTACAGGCAGGATGGAGTGGGTGGAGAAACGTGTCAGGAGTGATTTGTGACAGACGAGTACCAGTAAGAGTGAAAGGGAAGGTCTGCAAGAGGGTAGTGAGACCAGTTATGTTATATGGGTTGGAGACAGTGACATAGAGCTGGATGTGGCAGAGTTAAAGATGTTAAGATTTGCACTGGGTGTGACGAGGGTGGACAGAATTTGGAATAAATATATTAGAGGGTCAGCCCAGGTTGGAATGTTTGGAGACAAAGCCAGAGAGGCAAGATTACGTTGGTTTGGACATGTGCTGAGGAGGGATGCTGAGTATATTGAGAAATGGATGCTAAGGATGAAGCTACCAGGTAACAAGAAAAGAGGAAGGCCTAAGATAAGGTTTATGGATGTGGTGAGAGAGGACGTGCAAGTGGTTGGTGTGACAGAGCAAGATGCAGAAGACAGGAAGAAATGGAAACAGATGATCCACTGTGGTGACCCCTAACGGGAACAGTCGAAAGAAGATGATGATGATGATGCTTCACATGAACTACATGTGGTTTGGGTACATGACTGTAGCCTGATTTGCAAAAGAGAATGCATTTACTATCAAAAAGAAAACCTGAAAGGAAACAGTACAGAATCTCAAAAAAGTGTATGGTCATTTTAATCAATATTATAATTTTTTTATTACTAAACCAGGCTAATAGTATCAACAGATATGCATGTCTAATTTTCTACATGAGGCACTCATCCATGTGAGGGACTGTGGATTCAAAGATTGCACAAGCTCAGGGAAAAGGAAATATACCTTTGATTGTCTTGAAACTGTCAGTACTATGGGTTCTGTTTGCATTTTCTTAAATATTTTGATGCCTGTGTTTAAATATTAATTTGATTTTTGACAGGTAACAGGATATGTAATAGTAATCCTTTAGCTATTTTAAAACAGAACATTTAAGAATATTTTTGGTCTGGATGCATTGCTTTTTATCTACTGTATGGTGTGACGTGTTCATTTTATTTTATTTTATTTACTTATTTTTTACTTATTTACGCACCAAGGACATTGCATATTTCAGTTTTCTATAACGAATTTTTTCTTGATTGGATTATTTACTATCATGTGACAAGGTTGAATTGGTATATGCTGAAGAAAGGTAATGAGATTCATAGTTATGAAGAAGTCTTGTATTAAGGATGAAAGCGCCTTCATTTTTTTAACAATTATTTTGTATAATAAAGTACAAGGTCTGTGGAACATTGTTGTGTAGATGTCTGTAAATTTAGCAAGTCACTTTAAAATTCGGCTCCTCTGCCCTGAAAATGATTAATATAATTGAATGTAGTATAGCCAACAAAAATGGTTAACACCATTTGAATACCTCTGCAGCTCCAATATCCTTTGCATGAGTTAAACTTGGCTAAAATCCCACACAAAAGCAGTGAAATAAATTTGCCATTATATGATACATCTGCATTTGATATACTCCACAAAAGTGGGGGTGTCATGCTCCTTCCAAAAGACTACCTAAACAACTCATTAATGGAATCCCAGTGTCCCAGAAGTAAAACTAAGGAAAACCAGTCCAGCTTCTCAACTTCCACCCTGTAACAGACCATTAATCTTTGAAACTGCAACTATTTACATTAAACCAAAATATCCCACTCAGCCCTAGAACACAACCTGGCACAGATTGTAGAAAAGTCTAAATAGGAAATCTTGTATCTTTTTAACTTTAGCATGTCTGAATTTTTCCCCAAACCACATTTAGCTCCCTGGCGTAATACAGCTTATCATAATTCCAAACCACTGAGAAATGGTCTGGAAAGAAATCTATTCTTAATTGTGTTCTTACATAACATCCAGCAAACACTGTGAGTGTCAGAATTCGGTGTGTCACACTGACTGCCATAATATCTGCCATTCATTTATAGTTCAAGAGAATTCCCATACACTGATTCATAAAAGCAAGATCCCACAAGAATGTCTATATGGACAAAAATCACCAAATCATACAAAGCATAGGCTGGAAAAGCACTTACCCTCATTTGGCACAGATCTTAACAATATCAGTGAGACCATTTAAATCATATAAAAAGTGATCGATAATATTTTCCCAGTAAAATCCTTCAATGTCAAAAAAAAACCCTCAACCTTAGATTAGTGTCTCTTTAACATTACTTATGATACAGTATATGAACATTATCTAGGAAATACAATACAGCGGATATATTTAACAATGACAGAACTAGTGCAAAATGTCAACAAGTACCAGAAACACAGTTATTTTTTCCTCACTGCAAGGCTGTAATTTTTCCCCAAACATATGCTGGACAGAAATAAATCAGCTCTTGCATCCTAATTTTCACACTACTTTCTCCCTTTTCCCTCAAGATTCCAAAATTAAGTTAGTAGAACTCATAAAAACTACTTCAGATCAGCAATCCCAGCATCACTCTTACCCTCAGTATCATCTCATGGCCATCTGTACGTCTCCAAAATGCCATTCCAACCTAAATTATGCCAGATTATGTGAGGTTAAGAAGCAACCATTCAAAATCAAAGGTAATGGCTCAAAATTATCAGGTTTGATCCCCAAAACTCATCACACTGATCTCAAACTCGCCAGACATTCTCCTTCAATACATTATAAATCAAATCATGGGGGGATC
Source organism: Protopterus annectens (assembly GCF_019279795.1). Classification (NCBI taxonomy): domain Eukaryota; kingdom Metazoa; phylum Chordata; order Ceratodontiformes; family Protopteridae; genus Protopterus; species Protopterus annectens. The sequence goes on along the minus strand of NC_056743.1, from coordinate 960,022,792 downwards.
TTACTCTTATTCTGAAAAGAATTTCATTAAAATTTTGCCTGACTGCAGCACCTCGGTAGAACTTAACAGATTTATACACATGTCTATTCTCAAGCCAGTGTCAAAATGTATTAAAAATGTATTTCATGAGCAATAATATAAATACATGAAACATATAACTGCTTCTCAGAACAGGCGTCAGGCTGGATAAACTGAAGATAAAAAAGCTCAGATTCAAAAAGTGAAATTTTATGTCTTTTGTATTAAGTGTATATATATTAATTTAATGGTCTGCATTTCTTGATTGATTGATTGGTTAATTGATTATGAGGTCATCCTCAAATCAGCTGCAACTTTCACATATAAGGAGTTCTTTTTTATACTTTGTGTAGAAGGTTTGACAAAGCTATTTTAGCGGAAGCGCTCACTTGTTTTGCCAATTCAAGCTTTTTTACTGAAGGAATTTTCGTGGATATTACTTAATTGTTTCTTGGATTATTATTTTGGTCTGAACAGACATCTGAGGTTTTATCTCTCACATACTTTTGTATTTTTGGTGTGAAAAGACTTTTGAGTAGTTGTTGTGTGACTACTCCCAGAATTCACTTTTTGGTTCTGAGCTTTTTTATCTTCAGTTTATCCAGCCTGACTCCTGTTCTGAGCAGCAGTTATATGTTTCATGACTTTATTTCATCATTAATTATTAGCTCAGAACTGTTTTTTTACGTGGTAGTGTTTATTATTTATTTTATAATAATATAAGTACATTGAAAGCAGTTCCGTACTTAGAGCAACCCAGTTATGTTTATGAAAGGATACTCTATGAATATAGATCCCTGTCTGTTACAGAATCTATATAAAATGTTCTTAATAAAGAGCAGGTGGTTCTAGCATTGCTTTTTGACCTGTCAAAAGCATTTGACAGACTGTCTGGATGGGTAGACACAAATTTGCACCATGGTTACCATGTACAGTCATTTTGGGAGATGAGAACTTTTAAGTGATTGAAAAAGCTAGCGATAAAATTTAAGTTTTTCTGCTTAAAGCTAATTATGGCTAGACATCCTATGGTCCCTGTTGTTACTATATACCCTGTCCTATTTGAGTCTTTCCAACATAATAAATACCCTTCTTACGTTATAACTTCACCATCTACATTCAGAGTTACGCAGAACACCACACATACCATGTAAAATTGAATTATTCTTATCTAGCTGTATGGTTAAAAAAGTGTTCCCTAAGAATCCATCCTTAACCCAGAATTATTCAGACTTTATGTAAACCCTGTGGCTTCTGAAAATCTCAGTATTACTACTTTATAATAAGCACATTGCTCAATTCCATAAAGATTATTCTGTCATAACAGCTGAAACTTAAGTGGTTAAAAGACTCCTACATTCTGCTATACTCCAGTAATAGCAAATGCATATTTTTATTAGTTACCACATATAAGAATCACTGTTCACATGGCTTCCTATTATAATTTTGGGGACCAAAACTGTGATGACCCAATATTTCAAAAATAGGTTTTAAAAGCAGTTTTTGGAACAGGCTATACCACCCAAACTCCCATATGAGGGTTTCACAATACCCCTACTTCTAAATATATTGTCTGTGAGTTTTCTGTACCAACACTACACCAGTTGAATATGTCCTTTACATCAAATGCTTAGACATAACTCTTGACTACTGTCGCCATCTAGATCAATATGTTGGCTCAAAAAAGTATAACTATCCACCAGGATGTCTATACAGACATAAAATCAACTTATGGCCTAACTTCAGGCATGGGCTAGACGCCTTCATTCTGTTCGCAGACCTCTTCTAAAGAAAAGGTGGGTCAACAATCAGCTATTCAAAGCTCTTGTTGGAAGTTACTTTCTAAAGCATGTCTTTCCTACCCTTCTAACTCATACCACTTTATCCTACCATTTCTTCCTTATCACTTCCTGTCCTAACATGTCACTTCCTTTCAATGTAACTCCACTTTTCATGTGTTCAGCTTACTTACAAATCTGAGTGCAACAACCATTTTGATGATGCACCGTTCCTTGTGTGTGACAAACTACCTATTGTTTTTAGAAATTGCAAATCAAAATCATCATTCAGAAGTAAAGTCCTGTCATTGCTTATGCTGGATGCAAAATGTACTTTGTCAAATCAGTGTTACTTGTTCACTGTTTTCTTAAATGTCAGCGTAGGCTACCCCATGTTAAAATAAATCATTCCAGCCAATGTGTTGTACAAAGCATTATTTAATTAATTATTTAGTTACTTAATTTATTAGTAATAACATGTTCCAGTATCCAGTGACTTTGACGGGCAGACTTATTATTATAGTTATTTTCACATACTTCCTCAATGGTGTGAGGTTGGAATAAAACTATCGCTTGTTAGTTTGAGTAATATTTACTGTATGCTATTATATGTTTGAAATCATTATTTTTTATCATCATGTACTTTGACTTTTGTTTAAGATAAAAACATCACGTGTTTTGGTAATAGCTGGATACACTATCTTTAGCGGCTACCTGAAATGTAACTGAAACACTCAGATGGAACATTGGTTCAACAAGTAAATATCAAACAGCAGATAAAGGCAACATATAATTTACATATATGTTCCAAACTTTTTTGTTCGAAGTTCCAGTTAATGTTCAGGGTTGCAGTTTTTATGTGACTATGTGGTTAAAAGTGTTTGGATGTCAAATGCTTACCAGGACTTCTTGCATCTGTCAGTTTCTAACTTTTTGAACCTTGTTTGGTAGTGTTTTTGAAAGAAAACATACGTTTTCAGATTTCAACTGAGAAAGCATTTATCTATGGTAAGTGTTGATTAGGGAAGGTTGTTAAAATGTAAGTGACTGAAGGATAATTGAATAGATTATGCAGTTCTTTTGAGCATTGAATCACAAAATACTAATTTAAATATTTCACAAACTGTGAGTTAATTTTCCACTGTATAGAAGAAGGGGTCTATATTACGAGAGTGAAAATACTATTAAGTGAATACTAAAACCCCGACACCTATTACGCAATATCCTGAATGCACTAAACCGTGAAATTTTAAATGTCGAACTGTCATACTCGGCCAACCCCACCACCCGCAACATACTACCTACCCAAACAAAATAAATAAAGCACATACATACACTAACCATACCCTACTTCTAACCCTGAAGTAAAGCATAAACACCCTACTTCTAACCCTACACTAAACCCCACTTACACAACTATCTATGCACTATCCTTAACCCCTCCATAACCCTAAGGTCCATAACTACCGCACACTTCTCCTACATAGATATATCCAAACAAAATAAATAATCCACATACATACATTTAACAAAACCCTACTTCTAACCCTACACTAAACCCCACATACACAACTATCTATGCACTATCCTTAACCCCTCCCTAACCCTAAAGTCTGTAACTATCCAACACTTACCTTATACAGCTATTCCACAGACAGGCCAACCATGGTAATTCGAAATTTCCATAAACGGACTTTCGCTCAGCTAATATAGACCAAGAAGAAGAGGTCATTCAGAATCAACATGTGTACCATTTGTACAACTTTCCTAACAATGTCCACAAGATTTCTCAATGGTAAATTATATCACTTTACAATTTCAAGCATTAAAAGTCTACCCGCAGGAACATATATCAGTATGTGGTAATTTAAAGAAGAATAAATGAATGACGCTTCAGTTATCTGGTGAATACATTTACTTTGTGATATCAGAAGAAAATGGAATCAGACTGATACTGTTCAGAAACTTCACGGAAAGAGATGTAAACTATAAAGAGTTGTGGTCAAGGCAACTTGGACCACTGTGAGCCAGTTCCTGTCAGTTACCCTTATACTTTTATATATGGCATATTGTAGTCCGCCATACCTCTCAACTTCTTTGCTCAAGAATTTGGGACAAAGCTAAAATTCATGGGAAGACAAAGACCCCAAATCAAGGGCAATTTAAATATCATTCTAATTCATTTAAAAAGTGTCTGGCACTTGGCTTAAAGGATTAAGGACCTGTTTTCTGTCGTCCAGTGGTACAAGGTTTGATTCCCTCAGCCTCCTTTGCCTAACTGTGTGACTCTGAGCAAGTCACTTAACCAGACACCGCTCCCACCCTGAGTGTAAAAAGGATCCACGGAGATCACTGCTCAACCCTGAAAAATAAATACAGATACATAAAATAATAGATCAAGAGCTTTTGCATCAACATACATTTTCTGAACAATAAGAAGTATGAATCTCTAATTTCTAGCATTATTGATTGACTGTAATCCTCAGTGATTTACCAAAAAATCAAACATTTTACAAGAGACAGGGTAAAAATATGGGGCAAAATTAGAGATATTCTGTAAAATTCTGGATGTCTATGGAGTATGTTGTCCAATGATTTGAAGCACAGTTATTAGATTTATCAAATCCTGTAATATTTCTCATTATTAGTCAAGTCTCTGCTATCAAAATTAGCAGTCTACATGAAAATTTTAGGAGCAGCAGTGACAGATGGCAATTTTGAAGAATGTGCATTTTTCCCCACTGGAAATTTATTTATTACTATTTGTTTATTATTTACCATGGTGGTGCTGCGGTAGCGTTGTCGCCTCACAGTTAGACGTTGCCCGTTTGATTCTCAGTTAGAGCGTCTTCTGTGTGGCGATATGCGTAAATGGGTGTTCCTTTGTTGAAGGTTGTGCATTAGGCCCGGCAAGCCAACACATAAAAATCTACTGCCAATCATTAGCGGACCGGAGTTCCGCTGTGGCGACCCCTAACCGGGAAAAGCCGAAAGACACAAACAAACTATTTGTTTATTATTTATTAGCATTTATTAACTGAGACAGTTAGTCTGGAGCATGAGAAGCCTCTTCTCAGTGGAGACCCTAGGAAAAAAGTAACAGTTATACAATTAACATAAGAAAAACATACAATACAGTAAATTACAGAATATGACAGACAAGATACGCACAGTCAGTATAGTAAAACATATATAAAATAAATCATGGGTAATTTATATATTTATCAGATATTATACCCTTAGAGCATGGTGCGTGATATTTGCAATATTATTATTATTGCTGATTGAGCAGCAGTGATACTATTAGCAATTTTCTGTTTAAGTTGTTGTCTACGAGCAGTAGACTATATACAAGATATTAATGGTAAAATAAAATGTAATTTGGTAGTGTTTATAAATGTAGATTGGCCATAAAATAAGTCAAATTGTAAACACAGGTAACATATTTATTGGGATAGATCTAATGGAAATTATGTGTTGATTCAGTATAGCTAAATGACAGATGGATAGTGTTGAAGTACTGCTTAGTCATGAGGAGAATGACAGGAACATAGCTTAAAATTCAAGAGGTGGGTCCCAAGGATTTAGGATGTGTCTTATTTAGATCATGGGGAAATGTTTTCTAGCATTTGGATACATTTGAGGAATGCATGACTTCAACATGTTTGTTCTTTGGTTTATGGACTTGGGGAAAAATACTTGTCCATGGACCTGGGTAATCCAGGTAGGGAGTACCATAACAATATTGGTTTTAGAACTTAACATTTATTTGGATGATGAAGCATATTATGGGCTAGTTTAAGTTGGTTGAGGAGCTTGATTTAGTGTACTATTACTCATTGCTTTATTCTGAGATTGTTGGTAGGGAGTAGTTAAAAATTCATTTCGGGTTCTTTGTATTTATTCTTTTGCAAATGCAAATACAGCTACTGTAATATTTTAAAGTCAGTCATATTACCATTAAATAGTGATTGGGCTATTTGACTTTAGCACCCCCAGCCAGTATTTGCCAAAAAACAATCAGTAAAGTAGGATTGTTTGCCCCAAGTACAGCAGCATCTACAGTGATGGGAGAAAGAGAAAAAGTCAGAAAAGTGAACATTTCAGTCACTAGTAAGGAAAAGGGGCAAGTAACAGTTTTAGAAGATAGGATTTTAACTGTTTTAGAACATAGTTTGTTGTGTGGTGGCTACATCTGAGTTATTTCACCTCCAGCTATTTTAGAACACAGACTGGTTTTAAGCAGGATGAACTGGTTGTGAAACTAAAAGTAAAAACAAAATATGTTCAGAATTGAAGAGGTTTTATCAGTTGTTGTTGTCTTTCGGCTTTTCCCGGTTAGGGGTCGCCACAGTGGAACTCCGTTCCGCTAATGATTGGCAGTAGATTTTCACGGAGCCGAGTTGCCAGCTCGACACCCAACCTTCAACGAAGGCACGCCCATTCACGCATATCTTTCGGAACGCCACTCGACCCGCAGGGAGGACATGCAGACTCCACACAGAAGGCACTCCCCACACTCTAGCCGAGAATCGAACGGGAGAAAGAGGTTTCATCAGTGGTAGACAATATTTCAATTTGATAACATTTCTTGGGACTTACAATGTACTTTTACTTTTTTTGTATGTTAACACACTAAGAAATTTCTTGAAAATTCTTTCTGCTGGGACTCTTTTGAGGTGTTTACAATTCCCAGAGCAAAAATTACAGGTATCTGGGCACAAGGAATACAGTGGGGATGAGAATGGCTTTTTGGCTCTCTGGGCCTAAATAAAATGCCAACATACCACTTTATGAACTTGTTATTTAACAAAACCAGAGATATACTACATAAGACTTGAGTAACATGTAGTTGAATAACAATTCCAGCTATCACAATGTCAAATCTTTAGATAAGGAAAGATATTTTAGGAGCAATAATTTGGGAGTAAAAGTGACACCCACAATGGTAACTCCAAAATTGCAAAAGATAAATTATTTTTAAAAAATGTATGCTGTTTTAATTGGGTTAGCTTTAGAAGCACTCATTCCACTTTTTATGAATGGCATAAAGCTACGGCTTATAGACTGCATACACAGTCTCTTGTTCTAATTTTGAGGGCAAAGTTAGCATCAAATGACAAAGTACATAATCTTAACATTGACGCATTCCCTTTCTCTCCTATTGTGGGCAAAGTTAGGATCAAACGGCACAGTACAGAAAGTTCAAATTTATATGCTGCTGTTCTTTCCAGTTTTCAGTGAAATATGGTTCTTTTAATCAACTGTTAAAGCCATCAGCAAGCCTTTAATCCAATAGGTAAGAGAAGACAGTACCCATGGTACTGCAGTTGATTGTGTTGTGGAAGCAGGTCTTTCTATTTTTGTTAGTAAGTAGTAATAAGACCACTTATTGCAATTTTCAATAGTAGCAGCAAAATATTTTAGTTTATGTAGAATACAACTTCATGGAGTAGCAATTACATTCTGCATTAAGGAACTGTAGATAATATTTTATTTCACCCATTTATTTATGAAAAACAGCACTGATTTGGACAGAAATACTGTATGGGAATGAGTGCACTGATGCCATCTGGTCCTGATAATATAGGGTCTGCTTATGTTACACTCTGTTGAAATCTCTACTTCATTCTGATTTTTAAACACAGCATAAAAGTAAAACGTCTACAGCAGTATATTATATAACAATGTTTTCTAATTTATTTACTGGTATAAGCTTGTTTTATGATTCATTTACTTGATTAAAATAGCTATAAAGAGATGCTGCTTTTATAAGCTTTTCTTCTAATTTATTTACGTGATTAAAATAGATTAAACTAGTTATAAAGAGAAACTGCACACCTTAAATATAGCTGTATAAAGATACTGCACAGACTACAAACTAATATCATACAGAAACATTCAGTGCTAGGATAGCTGATTAAAAGCTTGCTTCCATATAAAGACACACAGCATTGAGATAACTAGGTCAGAGTGAGCTCATAGTAAAGCCAACCTGGACTTCCAAACATTATATCCTGGTAAAAATCACAAATAAAGGCACGTTGTACTTCTTTCTTATTTTAAGCACAACACAAAAAGTAAAACCAGTAGTACAAATGATATATTAAAATTAGAATATATTTTAATTCATCTAGAGTAATAAAAAAAGATAAGGACAATGGCTGTACAGTATACTTTTTTTTACTGAAAGAGCAAAAAGTGTTTTTATAATTTACTTAACAAAGAATAAATAAATAAATAAAAATTGTATAATGAAAAGCACTAAAAATCACTACAAGTATGTACTTTATCCTATTACTTTATTTTAGACACAACACACATGATTCAGCTAATAGAACTCAGACTTGCCCCATTTATAAAATGTGAATAATCTACTCATCATGTTGTGCTTTATGGTCTGGACGATGCTTTGAATCCTAGGTTTTGATGCTGGTTTCAGATAACATCCTATATTAATTCACATAAGGTGCAGACAGGTACTACCTGCTACCACATTTCAAATAACAGTTCATCCTGATGCCTGATCTGCCACCCCTTCCTATCCAGTAAATGTGTCACTGTACTTAGCTGTGGCCCTGTGGGCCTGGAACAGTACTCATCCATTTCATGAACAACTCACCTGCTTCTGACTTCCATTTCAAATGTGCGGCACTCATAACAGCTATGTATGGTGCTAGTCACAGCTCCCATCTCAGTGACTGTGGCTACAATCATAGGATCATAGGGTCATAGGAAGTTACTAGGCTATTGGCCCTGAGACCCTTATAAACCTAGCCAAGAGTTTAGCCCATGTTTAGACAAGTCTGCGCCCAAAGGTCCTGTCCAGCAGGGGCATAGGTGGAATCCCAGGGATGTATTTTCTGTTTCCCATCCAGTTATCCAGATTGTGCTTAAAAAGGGGTAAAGAAGCACTCTGCTTCATGTGAAGAGGGAGTTTATTCCACATATAGAGGAGTCTCTGGGACACATATCTGTCCTGACAACAAGTCCTATTGATGTCACAGACCAGGCTGAGGCCGCGCGTATGGGTTACTCGAGTTGAGCTTGACTTGCGGATATGCAGCAGTCCCATCAAGTCGGGGTCCGAGATCACCTTGTATGCCAGACGAAGGTCACCCCTGAGGAGTCTGTATGAAACTGAGTACAGGAAGGTGTATGGTAGATTTTTGAGGCCCTGGATTTGCCTGGTGAGGAACCTCTGTGGTCTCTCCAGCTGCTGCATGTGCTTTGTGAGGTACATGCTGAATGGGGTGTTGTACTCAGTAATGGGTCTTATAAGGGAAGAATACAAGGATGTTATGACCTCTTGTCCCTGGATGAGATACCCTTACTTATGAGGTAGGCCATGTAGAAAGCTTTCTGTACAACATAAGCAACATGATAGTCAAAAGTCAGGTTGCTATCAACCTGGGCGCTCAAATCCCTAATGAATGATTGTGTGCTTAGGACATTGTTATTAATGTGATAATTTGTGGGGACATCACTCTCCCCAAAGGGGATGATGATGCATTTGTTGGTATTCAGCTTGAGGCCATGTTTCTGGCACCAGTCATTTGTTTGGGTAAGACCCTCTTGGAGGATGTCCACATCACAAGGGGAATTGATGACAATGCCCAGCTTGCAGTCATCTGCAAACTTGGTCAGCCATTGTCCACTGGTTTTGGGCTGCACCTCAGAAAAGTAAATCCCAAATAACAGAGGCCCCAAGACCAAACCCTGGGGTACGACACTCGTTACGGGTCTACTGTTTGAGGTGGCTTCCCCTATTTTGACTAGGTGGGTTCTATCAGTGAGCCAGATATCTACCCATCTGGTAATATACAGATTGATGCTTAGTTGAGAGACTTTATCTATTATGCCTGAGTGGGGAATAGTGTTGAAAGCCTTGGCCAGGTCAAGGTAGGGGTCTGCACTGTCTTCCTCTCATCCATGGCTTTGGTGACTGTCTCAAAGGGGTGGCAAATTTAACAGACATGACCTCCCCTTGATGAATCCAAACTGTGTGGGATCAAGTGTTTGGAGTTTGCCAATGTCCTTGTTAATGAGGTCCATGATAATCTGTTCCATGGCCTTGAAGATCAGGCTAGCTAGGCTGATGGGTCTATAATTTCTCAAATCAGTGGATGCTCTACCTTTGAGCAAAGGGATGACAGTGGCTGTCCTCCACTCAGCTGGGACAAAGCTGGTATTCATGCTTTGGTTGAATAGGGTGCCTAATGATACTGGAAGTTCCTGCCTGAGTTCATGTAGGATGCAGCCTGGGAGGCTATTGGGTCCCATGGAGGCTGTATTTTTTGCCCTTGAGAGAGCAATGATAACCTGTTCCCTAGATATAAGGAGAAGGGGCAGGTACTGGGGGTGTCCATATTTACTGATGGGGGACAGAGGAGTGAAGTTTTTCCTGAATCTGTCAGCCAGCAGGTTTGCTATATCTACAGCATTTGTATATGTGGTGTCCTTGACCACCAGTTCTGAACAGATTTGAGTGCGTCATTTGAGATTGAGGACATATGTGAAGAAGGCCTTATGATTGTCTCTAGTAGATGTGACCAATTTGGACTCGAAGTTTGCTTTGGAGGATTTCACTAGTGCTCATATTTGCTTGTTCAGGCTAAGGAAAGACTGCTTCCAATTGGGCACCTGCTTCTTCTTGGTCTTGGACAGCAATTATTTACCTTTTGTTATAGAGTTTATTTATTGCAGATGTCCACCAGACAGGTTTACTCTTCCTTGTGGAGGATGATTTAGTCCTGACGGGTATTTCTGATTCCATGCATCTATACAAAGGCTTGTATAGTCATTTGGTATAGTTTTGGATACTGGTGCCAGTTCCTAAAGAGGGAGATGGGGCTGTGACGCTGTTTATACCATCCCTCAGGGGGCTGTAATCAGCTTTGGAGAAGATTTTTTTGTTTGACCCTAGCTAGAGGGGGGTGGGGGGAGATGGTGACTTCAAAAGTGACCATTTTATGGTTGGATCTTACCAGGGAGGATGATACTGCAAGGATGCTGCAGTGGTTACTCATGTTGGTTAATACCAAGTCCAAGATATTATCACCTCTTGTGGGGGTATCAGCTAGCTGTTCCAAGGCATTTGCATTGATAACATCAAGGAATCTGTGGGCATTTGTGTTCTGGCATGAGTAGTTTTTCCAGTTTATGTTTCGGTAGTTAAAGTCACTCAGGATCAGGGTAAAGGGTTGTATCTTGATAGATTCGAAGAGGTCCAGATAGGTGGAGTGGACATCTTCAGACAAATTTGGGGGTCTATAGCTAGCTATGATTTGAATAGGGGTCTTGTCAATGGTTAGCTGCACCTGGAGTGTCTCCTGCACTTCATACTGTTTGACCAGCCTGGAGGTGTGTTTGTCTTTAATATATATTGAAACTCCATCTCCTTTGACTTTGCTGCCCACAGTTTGGGGTCTGAATGTATGATAGGATGAGTAACCAGGTAAGGCTGGGGTGCTGTCTGCAGCTTTGAACCATGCTTCTGTGACTCCACAAATGTCAGCATCTTCCAGGTTTAAGAATGCTTGCAATGAGTGCAGTTTCATGTTTAGACTCCTAGTGTTTAGCAGTATGACCTTTAATTTGCGTTTTGTTTAAATTTTTATGTTGGTAGTATCAACCTCATGACTTTTCCTAAAAAAAAAGCACTATGATGGAGGCAAGGGCTTTTGCCAGAAGCATGAAGCCCAAGTGAGACAGATGCAGGCCATCTCTAGCAAAGCATTGCGGTCTGTCCATAATATCTTCCCAGACTGGCAGGCACTAGACCCCCCTGGAATTTCACCAGAAACTATGCAGGCAATGACAGCTGGACACATGCATACTGTAGTAGTTGATGTGATGACTACACACAGAAATTAATATGGGCCTCCACATTTTGTTTCATGTAGAAGATATGGTGTACAGTATATATGGGGACTAGAAAGGAGGAATGCTAAAATCATACTGGTGGTTGATCACTTCATCACCAGAAGTGGTATAGCAAGAAAAACAATGCCTTACTGATGTATATTGGGAGATAAGGGTTAGCTGCATATTTCCTAGGAATAGACAAAGTAATTCATGGAGCTTTTTAGGTGAAGCGGAAAAAGGGCAGCCAGTGGTCTTGTTAATATTCTGTTAATGCTTCTTGCAGCATATGACATGGTAAAGTTAGCACCTTGGGAGATGCTGTGGAAATTGGAAATGAGGTTAATTTTGATGTACATTCTAAATGTGTGTTTAGAAAACATTAAAGAGACAGCTGAAATAAGGATTTAATATATGTTACAATTAAAAGGCTAAGGTTAAAGTATTAACATTTCTGATCAGGATATTATCCCAGCTAAGATAATTATACATTGTTTTACCATGGTGAACTCATATCAGTATGCCACTTCTTTCTTAGGTTCATAAGGGAATGCTAGGGGGAATTGCTCTAAAAGGCCATTTTAAGCTTAGCCAATATTCTGGGGCCAGGATAAAGCCCTGAACCTTGTATCGAAGAGTTATAGACCTTAACAATTATGCCAAGCCCACCCCTTTCATGTGTTTTCAGTATTCCTCATCTATGATGAGAAAAAACTGTATTATACTATTTTTTTTAGTTTAATCTGACGTTAATAAATTCATTTTTTATTGCAATCTGGTTATAATGTGTTTTCAAATCTTTTAATGAAAATTGTTTTTCAGTTTCTGCACAAAAGATGAAAGCCAGCCAATTGCTATTGATTCTTCTGCTGTACAACTGCGAAATATAGATTATCCCTGCATGTTTAATTGATATGTTATAGTTTACAGCAGTACTATATACACAGAGCTAGAAGTGCAACAAAAGGATGTAGCCAGGCACACTTAGTGTACTCATCTGAATACCCCTTTTCCACAAATATGGCTTACAGATCCCAAAATATCCCTGGAATTCAGAAGGGCTTACTATGCTGTGAAGCTTTTACTCTGAATGTTTCCACACTGCAGTAGGCCAGAGCAATTCAGAGACTGCTGCCCTACTCCAGCTTTATACAGACACTGGCTATAGTATATACCGAGGTCTCAATGGCAAAGTCTTACACAAATAGGGTAGTCCAGCAGTACTGCTGCTGCTAATTAGCCATGTGCTCTCCCCCAGAAATGGCACCAGGGCCAGAATAATCTCTTGACAGTATATACCAATTCACTCCTATGGCTCAATCACTGTCCATAGTACAACCACAGGTAGGTACCACAGAGCCATTCATGTGTCTGTGTATGTCTGTGGATATGTATGTGTGTGCATATGTGTGTGTGTGTGTGTGTGTGTGTGTGCCTGTGTGTGTATAAGTAGTGTCACAAGAGTTAGCATCTCTGTAGGAGTTTGTTTGTAGCTTCATGGCTTCATGGATGTGTGTGTGTGTGTGTGTGTGTGTGTGTGTGTGTGTGTGTGTGTGTGTGTGTGTGTGTGTGTGTGTGTGTGTGTGTGTGTGTGTGTGTGCAAACATGTTGGGAGGTAGCTGTGCAACCATGATGAGTGAGCTGGAAGGAAAACACTAGCAAAATCTTGTCTGACAGTGAAGTGTTCAGTTCATAGACATGGTACTTAGCTGCTATAAAATTCCCCAGGTGCATCTTTACCTTGTCGCTGAATCAGTGATTATTGCCATCACACTAATTGGTAGACCTGTATTAGCCAATGAATGCTGGTGGTGACATTCTCTCTCTCTGAATCTTAGGCCATGTGTGCATGCATGTTCATTAATACTACCAAAAAGATCCAGAATCACTTTGTTTAAAATATGGCTTACTCAGACAAAAAATAGCTATGTTATGGTTGCAAGGGACTGTGATGCCAGGGTAGAGGAACTTATTTAAAATTATGTAGTTTTGCTTTTTTTATTTCAGATTAACACATTTGTAAAGCTATATTTAAGTCCTATAATATCTGCAATACGTGTATTTCCTGTAGTATGAACATGCGTAATTTTGTGACCTTGATAAGAAAAGACAGTCCCAGGAATGCATTAAGAAAGACCTTTCTCCTGCATTTCTGATTCGGTGACATGTTACCTACATTGAAGTAAGTCCTCAATATCAGGTAATTTCCATGTTTCTTGAAGTGCAGTTACTTCTGTGACATGCTTATCTTTGTTGACCTGCACGTCACAGAAGTGACCTGCTGATTGTGTAGCTAAGTGGCATTCTCCCCAGTCACTCTCTCACGCACAAATACACAAACACAAATACAAACAAAGACACATACAGATGCACAAATACACACACACACACACACACACACACACACACACACACACACACACACACACCACACTTGTACTTGTCCCAACCCTAACTGCCCTCCTGTGGTTCCTCCTACCCTGTAATAGTTTGAGTGCCATTGCAGCATGTATCTATTAGGCCCTGATAATCTAGTGGATCCCCTCACCCTCCTATCCCCATTATGAAATCTGTGCCAATAGGGCATTTCAAAGAATCATCCCTCATGTCCCTTGGATCCCTTCATCCCCCCCATGCCTGTTATGATGTCTATGCCATACGGCACTTTAAGGATCATAGAAAGTTACTAGGCTACTGGTCCTGAGGCCATTATAAGCCTAGCCAAGAGTTTAGCCCATGTTTAGACAAGTCAGCACCTGATGCCACTGTCCAGCAGGGGAATGGGAGGAATCCCAGGGATACATTTTCTGTTTCCCATCCAGTTATCCAGGTTGTGCTTAAAAAGGGGTAAAGAGGCACTCTGCATGACATGGAGAGTGAGTCTATTCCACAGATGTGGGAGTCTCTGGGACACATATCTGTCCAGCTAGCAAGTCCTATTGATGTCATACCCCAGGCTGAGACCACGCATATGGGTTACTCGAGTGGAGCTTGACTTGCAGATATGCAGGAGTCCCATCAAGGCGAGGTCCTAGATCACCTTGTATGCCAGACAGAGGTCACTTCTGAGGAGTCTGTATGAAACTGAGTACAGGAATAGGGCTTTTAGCCTATCTGTGTATGGTAGATTTTTGAGACCCTAGATTCTCCTGGTGAGGAACCTCTGTGGGCTCTCCAGATGCTGCATGTGCTTTGTGAGGTACATGCCGAACGGGGTGTTGTACTTAATAATGGATCTTATAAGGGAAGAATACAGTGATGTTATGATGTCCTTGTCCCTGAATGAGATACCCTTACTTATGAGGTAGGCCACATAGAAAGCTTTCTGTACAATGTAAGCAACATGGTAGTCAAAAGTCAGGTTGCTATCAACCTGGGTGCCCAAATCCCTAATGAATGATTGCGTGATTAGGACATTGTTATTAATGTGATAATTTGTGGGGACATCAATCTCCTCAAAGGGGATGATGATGCATTTTTTGGTATTCAGCTTGAGGCCATGTTTCTGGCACCAGTCATTTGTTTGGGTAAGACCCTCTTGGAGGATGTCCACATTACTAGGGGAATTGATGACAACGCCCAGCTTGCAGTCGTCTGCAAACTTGGTCAGCCATAGCCCACTGGTTTTGGGCTGCACCTCAGAAAAGTAAATCCCAAATAACAGAGGCCCCAAAACCAAACCCTGGGGTACGACACTCATTACGGGTCTCCTGTTTGAGGTGGCTTCCCCTATTTTGACTAGGTGGGTTCTATCAGTGAGCCAGATATCTACCCATCTGGTAAAATACAGATTGATGCCTAGTTGAGAGACTTTATCTATTATGCCTGAGTGGGGAATAGTGTTGAAAGCCTTGGCCAGGTCAAGGTAGGGGTGTGCACTGTCTTCCCCTCATCCATGGCTTTGATGACTGTCTCAAAGAAGTTGAGCAAATTTAACAGACATAACCTCCCCTTGATGAATCCAAACTGTGTGGGATCAAATATTTGGAGGTTTCCAATGTCCTTGTTAATGAGGTCCATGATAATCTGTTCCATGGCCTTGCAGATCAGGCTAGTTAGGCTGATGGGTCTATAATTTCCCAGATCAGTGGATGCTCTACCTTTGTGCAGAGGGATGACAGTGGCTGTCCTCCACTCAGCTGGGACAAAGCTGGTATTCAGGCTTTGGTTGAATAGGGTTCCTAATGATACTGGAAGTTTCTGCCTGAATTCATGTAGGATGCAGCCTGGGATGTTATTGGGTCCCATGGAGGCTGAATTTATGCCCTTGAGAGAGCAGTGCTGACCTGTTCCCTAGATATAAGGGGATGGTGCAGTTACTGGGAGTGTCCAGATTTACTGATGGGGGACAGAGGGGTGAAGTTTTTGCTGAATCTGTCAGCCAGCAAGTTTGCTATATCTACGGCATTTGTATATGTGGTGTCCTTGACTACCAGTTCTGAACAGATCTGTGTGCTTCCTTTGAGATTGAGGACATATGTGAAGAAGCCCTTATGATTGTCTTGGGTAGATTTGGCCAATTTGGACTCGAAGTTAGCTTTGGAGGATTTCACTAGTGCCCTTATTTGCTTGTTCAGGCTAAGGAGAGATTGCTTCCAATTGGGCACTGCTTCTTCTTGGTCCTGGACAGCAATTTTTTCCTTTTGTTATAGAGTTTATTTATTGCAGATGTACACCAGACAGGTTTACTCTTCCTTGTGGAGGATGATTTAGTCCTTTTGAGTATTTCTGATTCTATGCATCTATACAAAGGCTCGTATAGTCATTTGGTATAGTTTTGGATACTGGTGCCAGTTCCTAAAGAGGGAGATAGGGCTGTGAAGCTGTTTATACCATCCCTCAGGAGGCTGTAATCAGCTTTGGAGAAAATTTTTTTTGTTTAACCCTAGCTAGAGGGGGGGGGGGGAGATGGTGACTTCAAAAGTGACCGCTTTATGGTTGGATCATACCAGGGAGGATGATACTGCAAGGATGCTGCAGTGGTTACTCATGTTGGTTAATACGAAGTCCAAGATATTATCACCTCTTGTGGGGTTATTGGCTAGCTGTTCCAAAGCATTTGCATTGACAAAAATTGAGGAATCTCTGGTCATTTGTGTCCTGGCATGAGCAGTTCTTCCAATCTATGTTTGGGTATTTAAAGTCACACAGGATCAAAGAAAAGGTTGAATCTTAATTGATTCAAAGAGGTCCAGATAGGCAGATTGGGCATCTTGAGTCAGATATGGGGGCCAGTAGCTAGCTATGACTTGTATAGGGGTCTTGTCAATTGTTAGCTGCACCTGGAGTGTCTCCTGTGCATCATACTGTTTGACCAGCCTGGAGGTGTGTATGTCTTTAATATATATTGACACTCCACCTCCTTTGGCTTTACTGCCCACAGTTTGGAGTCTGACTGTACGATAGGATGAGAAACCAGGTAAGGCTGAGGTGCTCTCCGCAGCTTTGAGCCAGGTTTCTGTGACTGCGCAGATGTCAGCATTTTCCAGGGTTAAGAATGCTTGCAATGAATGCAGTTTCATGTTTAGACTCCTAGCGTTTAGCAGCATGACCTTTAATATGGATTATGTTGAAATTTTTATGTTGGTAGCTTTAACCTCATCACTTGTCCTAAAAAAAGGCGCTATGGGGGAGGCAAAAGCCTTTGCCAGAAGCTTAAAGCCCAAGTGAGACAAATGCAGGCCATCGCTGGCAAAGCATCATGGTCTGTTGATCATATCTTCCCAGGCTGTCAGGTACTGGATCCCCCTGGAATGACACCAGAAACTAAGCCAATTGTTTAAGTCAATCATTTTTTGTTTGTATTGCGGCATCGTTCTGGGTGATGTTAGAATGCTGCTTAAGGCTAGGGACATACCCGCCTGGGACACGTATTCAGTGAGGTCAATCATATAGTCCAGAGAGGTATATACCCGCCTGGGACACATATTCAGTGAGGTCAATCATATAGACCAGGGATGTACATTGCAAGTCATTCACACCAACATGGACTATGACAGAGTCATAACAGTATCTGTTGTTGAGAGACTTGAGTGCGTGTGTGATATGGCAGATTCTGGCACCTGACAGACAACTAACCGTGACTTTCTCCTTATCCAGCCTGGTGAGAGGCACATCTGTGTGTCTCACAATGGAGTCTCCTATGACTAATATGTTGGGTTTATGATTAAGCCTTAGTGCCTGTGAGACAGAGATGTGTGAACTATGCATGGTATGTGGTGTGGAGGGCTGTGGAGATCACGTGTGTTTTTGCCTCGGAGGTCTCCTTTGTTTGGGTATGTTTTTGTTCAGGACCTCCGCATATGTGGGTGTGTATTGTGTAGGTGTGGGTGGTGTTTAAAGTGTAGTGATTGTGTTGACAACGTTCTCAGTGCCAGATATACTGGCTTGTGAGGGAGAGAGCATAGACTCTAGGTTCCTAATGTAATTGCATCTCTCACAAATTGTGTTCCTAGGTGGTAGTAATAGATGGTTGTGTGTGTACATGAGGCAGTTGTTACACTGTCTCAGGATGCCCACAGCAACCAGACTGGCAGGAGAAACACAGAAAATTGTCCATCCTTATTTGTCAGAATCTGAGGGAGAAAGGCCAAGGAGAGCTAAGGGTTAAGTGTAAAGCCCAAGTGCTTAAACCAAAGCTAAGAGACTTAGAAAAACACAATTTAAACACGCTATAAACAAATAGTAATAAATGCAACAGAAAAGATGCAATTGAACACTTCAGAAAACAAGCAGCAGCAAGTAGCAGAAAAAGCAAGATGAAGTAATAGAGTAGGAGGGGGAAACACAAATCCAGTAAAAGCAGCTGAATAAAGTGTTTTTTTTTTCTTGTTTGTTTTTTAGCAAAGTGGAAAGGGAGAGAAGAAGAACAGAAGATAATTCAAGGTTAAGGAACTAAGGGGTTTGGCCTTCCCAAATGATCTCTGTATTAGGTAGAATGAGCTAATGAGATGGGACTGGGAGGAGTGTCCCAGATCAAATTTACAGTAGGGCGGGGCAAAAAGCCACCAACTTTAAGAACACAACACCAGTTGCATGGGAGGGTGGGAAAAAAACAAAAATTCAACCCATAGGTCTCAACCTCTTAAGAGGCCAATGTGGAACACAGACCCTAACAATGTGTGATAAATGGTCAAAATGTGGAACACCCTATTTTCGTACTGCACGAAACGTGCCATTGCCATGAAACACAGTAGAACTGTAAAATTCAATAAAACACACTTCCCAGATCCAAATCCTTTATTTGATAATCTGCAATACCATAACCACATCATAAGTAAATGAAACAGCACTTTACAAAAATAAAAACCACATTTACTACATTTTCAAACCAGACATATTACAAGTCACACAAATTATTTTAGTTAGACCAAGTTAAACAGCATCCTGTCATACGTCAGATGTAGACTTATTGTATGCTGCTGTGGCTTTCTTGGCAGCCTCTAAAACATGTTTTGGCAGCTTAACATCACAGCAGTCCAGTTCTTCATTCATTTTAACTGCCAACAAAGAGTTCAATATTTTTTCACTCAGGGACTGACGCAGTTCAGTTTTCACTTTCCGCACCGTGCTAAATGCTCTTTCCGATCGTGCATTAGAATGTGGCAAGCAAAGTAGACTCATCATCAGCTGCTTAAAGAGTGGCAGTTTCCCTTCAGTGCAAAGGTCCCCCAGAAAGTGTGCCCAGTACTTTGACACACATGAGTGAGGCCCATCTACTGGGCCTATCAGATTCCTCGTGTCCTCAATCTGATATTGGGTAAACTCATCAATTAATTGTTCAGCCTCAACATCATTTTCACACACATCCAGATGGAAACCAACATCCCTGACAAGTCCTGAAGGAATGTCCAAATTTTTGGCTGGATTAATAACTAATGCAGCATCTTTCAGTAAGTGATCCTACATGGGAAACTTTTTCAGCATTTTCTGCAGCACTGCAGCATAAAAAGCCGGCAATATACTCCTCGTGGCTGTTCATGTACTGCTTGACTTCATAGCCAATACGCAGTTCATCGTTTGGTAGAACACAGCTACTGTCAGTCAACACTGACACATCACTGTGTTTGATTAGTCTGACAGCAGCTGCAGGTCTGAGGAATCTGCCAGCATACTGCTGCAGGAGTTTATGCACAGTGGCATGCAGTGTCAGTAGCTGACTTTCTCGGCTCTGAAGCTGTATGTTGAATTTCAATAAGGGTTCCAGTGCATAGTTAAGAAACATAAAAATCATATGCACTTCATGACTCTGCAGGTTTTTAGAAGTTAAGTCAATTTTAGCAGACCTTGGCTTTGCAGACAGAAAATACGAATTTAGAGCTGGCCACATGCCCAGGGTTCTGTTAATAAACTTACCAAGACTGAGCCATCTAGTAGGTGCATGTCTAATGATCTTGAGGGGGTCAGTATCTGTGAACAAAGCAAATTCTTGCAGTTTCTGTTGCCTTTGTGCACTGTAACTAAAATGGCAGTACACATCTGATATAAGTTCTTCAACTGGTGACTGTAGTGCTTTTACAGCAGCCTTATTGCAGAGATCTGCCAAGTGGAAGAGACACCCCATGTTTATAATTGTAGGCTTCACCTCCTTTAAATGAGACAGCACAGAAGTGTGTTTTCCAATCATTGAGGCAGCATAGTCTGAAGAAAAGCCCACAATGTTGGACATTGGAATGTTACATTTTGTCAGAGTGGACATTAAAGAATCAAACATTGCTTGTACAGTTCCTGACACACATTCTGGCATATGAAGGAACCTTATCAAATTTTTGCTTGCCTTTTCATCAAGGTAACCAACAAGGATCACTAACAGTTTGTCATCTCCTATGTCTGTGCTTTGGTCCATATACACACTGAATGGTGATTTCTGGCAGGCTGCTGCAGCATCATCCTGGTAATGAGGCCCCAGAACATCCTGTACAAAGCATGCTGCCTTAGTTGCTCCACATGTCATTTTACAGAGAACATTTTGATCCTCTCTACACTTCTTTCTTAAATTTCAGGATGTGTTCTCCTGCTGCAAATGATAAGCTGTGTTTAGCAAGGAAAGACACAAAACCAACCTCTGCCTCAACCACCTTTGTATTTGCTAAACTCTGAGGGCCAAAGAAATCCACCATAGATCTTCCATCTGCATGCTTGCAATTCTGCATGTGTTTCTCAGTGTCAGCATGTCATTGCAGATCATGTCGGCCCCCGTGATGGATTGTGAAATCCATGTTACAAGTATTGCAGAAGGCATATTTCAATCCGCGTCTACTCATAGAAAAGCAGTCAAAGGCACTTGCCCAACCTGTCTGAAAAATTGTGTATCTTCTCTTCTTTGGGGTGCTATCTGTATCTACATCCCTGTCCTAGTTGTAATCTGGGCAGTCTGTACCTAGCAGGTTTGTAAAACAGTGGTGTTAAACAATGACAAACAAATGGGGATATAGTACAGAAAAAAAATTAGAAAATCTCAATAGCAAAGATACGAGACAATAAGGCCATAACCTACCCATATCACTGGAAGTTTCCTAACTTTGCACCCTCTTCTCTTGCTCATCTTTGCTCCTTTTGTTTACTATAAAGGCCTGCATGATTCACTTCCTTGATTCGACGACGACACTTTCAATCCTCTTGCCCACCTAACCAGTGTTGCAGAAGGGAAGAGTGACTTTCATGACATTCAGTACTCAAAGCAGCCTTGATTATATCTCAAAATCCATGCCAAGGATAAAAACATACAGCTTAACAAATGCACTTGCAACACACATCATGACAATACTACTTGCATTTTACATTTACCACTTTAGATGTGTTCTACCCCTGTCCTACAACCAGATGTGGGCCTGGCAAAGATGCCTAAAAAAGGTACTTAAAACCAGGGCCCTCTGTACTTTTACAAGAATGTGCCATTTAAGATATCATGCCTTGGAACAGTTAAAAACCAAAGAATGCAAGATCAAGTTACGCTCTTAAAGTTCTACGAAAAAACAAAAACGGATACTTTAAAGCATCTCATTACTATAAATAACTCACTTACCTCTCAACCTCTTAGTGCAAGAAATCTGGACAAAGCCCAACATAATAGGGGGACAAGCAGCACAAACATAGAGACACTTTAAATATTGCTCTTACAACCTTAGAAATATTGCTCCTATAACCTTAGAAATATTGCTCTTAAAAACTTATAAATATTGCTAGAATAACAGGATCTGTCTTGGCATTCAGTTTCTCTAAAAAAAATGGCAATTACTTTCAGAGATGTACTAGGGGACGAGCAGCACAAACATAGAGACACTTTAAATATTGCTCTTATAAACTTAGAAAGTTGCTACAATAACAGGACCTGGCTTGGCATACAGTTTCTGCAGAAAAAAATGGCAATTACTCTCCTAGACGTACTAGGGGGACATGCAGCACAAACATTGAGACTTTAAATATTGCTCTTATAACCTTAGAAATATTGCTCTTATAAACTTAGAAATAGTGCTAGAATAAATGGCAATTGCTCTCCGAGACATACTAGGGGGAAAAGCAGCACAAATAGAGACACTTTAAATATTGCTCTTATAACCATAGAAATATTGCTAGAATAACAGAATCTGTGTTGGCACACAATTGCTCAATTGCTTTCAGACTTCAGAATCATACTAGGGGGACAAGCAGTACAAAAACAGAGAAACTTTAAATATTCATGTTATTCTAGCAACTTTTTAAGTTTATAACAGCATCTGTGTTGGTATACAATTGCTCAGTTTCTGTCAGACTTCAGAGACATACTAGAAATAAACAGCACAAAATTACAAACACTAAACATTGCTCTTACAAACTTTGAAAGTTGCTAGAATAACAGGATCTGTGCTAGCATACCATTTCTCAAAGGAAACACTTGCAGCCATTGCAGCTAAAACACTTACCTTTGCCTAGGTACACAGCACCAGTTCAATATGCAGTTAGCCAAAGACTCCAGCAGCACAAATAATCCACCACTGTGACCACAGCACAAACTATGATGATCCTGGTAGTCTAGCAGCAGGCAGCAGCAAAATAAAACCTCAGCCTTCTGTTCTGGCTTCTTCCGAGTTCTGAGTCCCAAGTCTCGATGTCTTCAATCCGCACCTTCCTTCTCCCGTTGTCTTCAATCTGCTCCTTCCTACTTCCTAGTCTTCTTTCCAAGATATTGGACCTAAAAAGTAAAATCCCTGATTCCTGGAAGCCTTTTTCAAGCCATTATTTTGGTGTGAAAAGGCTTCCTGGAATGTGATTGGCTAGTATTGGGGAGCTCTCATTGGCTCCTGTCCTCCTGAGACTCTTTACTTGATTGGCTTGTAGAATGCATTTGCGATTGCCTGTAAATGCCATCTACGAGCCACTCAAAAACTGAGGCGCACAGCCAATGCTGTGTAATGCAGAAGGGCAGCAGAGCTATGCATTGGTTTGTATACCGCAATGCCGATTGGCAGTAATTGCGGTATACAAACCAATCAAAATCATTGTAGCACAGCCACAGCTGTTCAATGTGGAACAGCCAAACAGTGGCTTCGTCTGTCATTAAATGCAGAGTGTTCCGCATAATCCGGAGCACTTGGATGCTCTAATTCAACCAGAGGTTAGCAAATATATAAATACAAACACAGAAAAGCAAATAATTCAGTCAAGCAAATAAATAAAAGGAGTGCAGTACTGTTAAGCAAATAAATAAAGCCAGTGCAGTACTGTTAAGCAAACAAATAAAAACAGTGCAGTGCTGATAAGAAACACTGAACAGTTAGATAAATGGTAAGGTCAGTTAGGTTATTTATCTATTATTGGTTAGATTTTCCCTTAAATATGTTGGTCTGTGCAAATGATTATCATTCATTGTTCTTTGTGTATTATTTACCTATCATATTTAAAGGAGAACTCCACCTAAATGTCAAGTTCTTGTTCCAAAAAGTGATTTCATAGGTTCATAGGTAGGTACTAGGCCCAAGGGCCTATGCAAGCTTAGCCAACAAGGTTCCCTGGCTTTCGCCACCCAAGAAAGTTATTTTCCTGTGCCCCTGTCGAGCAGAGCCCCAGAGGTCATCCCCGGGGTGTATTTCCTATTTTCCATCCACTCATCAAGATTTTTCTTGAAGAGTGCTAATGAGGAACTCTGCTTGACATAGATGGGTAGCTTGTTCCAGAGTATGGGAAGTCTCTGGGACATGAATCTATCCCTCCAGCATGTTCTGTTTATTGTGGTGAAAAGGTTTAAGTCCCTAGAGCCTGTAGCTCGGAGGGATTGGGATTTCTTTAGGTGTAGCATGTCCAACAGCTCTGGGTTTGACATAGCTTTGTATGTTAGGCAGAGATCACCTCGGAGTAGGCGATATGCTACGGAGTAAATCTGGAGTTTTTTGAGACGGTCAGCGTAGGGCATCTGTTTGAGTCGGGTAATCCTCTTTGTGAGGTACTTCTGCCGCCTTTCCAGCTGTTGCAGATGTCTTGTGAGGTACATTCCAAAAGGGGCATTGTACTCTATAATGGGAAATTTTCTTTTCCTTTAATCCAACAGTAAACATATCGTATACAGAAAAACTACAATTTAAGAATTATTCCATTTGTTTTAAGCCTGACCTTATTTCTGTTGGTCTTTCCTTCCTACATTTCTCCCATAGTCCATTACATCATGAGGGTTAATAGTATAGCCTGGAGTCTGAATGAAATCAAAGCTTTCAAGCTCAGTTTTCTGATGCAAATGAACAAGAAAACAAAACTCACATTTAATTTAGCTTTTTTTTTTTGTTATTACAAATTAGTTCATAGGATTATATGAACATAGTAGATTACTAGGCTATCGACCCGGAGGTCATTTTAAGCCTAACCATTTCATTGCAGTGTAATACCATAGAAATGCTAGTCAGTACCCAAGATTGCATTTAGTGATGACTTCCCATGTCCAGGAGGGTTGTGGGCTCTATCCCCAGTAAGAATTTACAGAGCCCCATTCACTCGTCCAGGTTCCTCTTAAACAGTGTCATAGAGGTGCTCTGTTTCACATGAATTGGTAGCCTGTTCCAAAGAAGCAGCAGTTACTGAGAGATAAATCTGCCCCTCCATCATGTCCTATTTAAGTTGCAGGCCATATTTAGGTCCCTGGAATGGGTAGTCCTAGTCCCATTTGATTTATGGATATGCAGCAAGTAGCAAGTTCATTAGGTTTGGGTCTTGGATTGCTCTGTAGGCCAGTCATAAGTCTCCCCTAAGAAGTCTATACAATATGGAGTATAGTGACAGGGACTTTAGTTGGTCTGTGTAAGGCACATACTGGAGCCCCTTGATCTTCTTTGTTAGAAACCTCTGAGGTCTCTCTAATTGCTGCAGGTGTTTTGTATGGTACATGCAAAACGGGGCATTATACTCAATTATGGGCCGGATAAGTGCCGATTATAGGGGGTCATAATTTCTATTGCTCTTCAGGCAATGCCTTTACTAATCAAGTGTGCTATGTAGAAGCTTTTCTTACTACAGTAGAGACATGGTGGTCGAAGTTAAGGTCGCAGTCAACTTCTGATCCCAGGTCCCTTACCACTTCATTGGTACTTAGGGTATTGTTGTTGATTTGATTGTGTGAGGGGACATTGTTTGTGCTGAAGGGAATGATGATCCATTTCTTGGCATTCAGTTTGAGACTGTGATACACCACTCGCTGGTCTACATGAGACAGTCCTGGAGCATACTGACATCATCTGGGGATTCAATGATTGCACCTAGTTTGCAGTCATCCGCAAACTTGGTCAGCCACAACCCCTTAGTTTTGACCTGAACTTCTGAGAAGTATACACCAAACAGTAGGGAGCCCAGCACTGACCCCTGTGACACCCCACTGGTAACAGGTCTGCTGGTTGATGTGGAGTCACCCACCTTGACAATGTGTGTCCAGCTTGTGAGCCAGCTGGCAACCTATTTTATAATGATGGGGTTTACATTCAGTTTGCTAAGTTTATCAGTAATGCCTGAATGTGGGATTGTGTCGAAAGCTTTTGCCAAGTCGAGGTATGCTGTGCACACAGACTGGCCCTCATTAATGGCCTTGATCAACCAGATTTAACAGGCAGGATCTGCCCTTCACAAAGCCTAACTAGGTAGGATACAGGGTTTGGAGGTCACCTATGTCTTTATTTATGAGGTACATAATGATACATTCCATGGCCTTACAGATGAGTCTGGTCAGGCTTATGGGTCTATAATTCCCCTAGTCTGTTGCTAGGCCACGTTTGTGGAGAAGAATAACTGTTGCTGTTCTCCATTCCACAGGAACAAAGCCTGTGGTTAGGCTATGATTGAAAAGAGTACTTAGTGGTGGTGCTAGTTCATGTTTTAGCCTGTTTAGAAGACAGCCTGGGATGTCATCTGGTTCCATAGAGGCTGTATTTTTTGCCTTGGACAAGGCTTTGTGGATCTGTTCTTCAGATATGTAGGGTGAGGGATTGGGGGAAGGTTTGTTGTAAGTTAGGAAGGGATAAGGGAGTGCCTTTCCCTTTAATCAAACACTGAGTGCAACAAAGAAAGAACATGTTTTTCATGTCACTTCTGATTTTCTGTCAGTATTTAAGTTTGTATTTTTTCTACACTGTATTTTCTGTAAAAGTACAATGTTAAGTTGTCAATCTCGCCTTCATTCTTGCTTGATGGGTTCGGAGCCGATCCCTCGGCTCCGACTCGGCACTTGCTAAGCTCGAGAGTCACTTTTACCAGCTCGAGGCAGCCCCATATCCCATGATGCAAGGCGGTAAGTACCCAGATCTCGTTTGCCGCTTCGCTTATGAGGTCCTCCTTTTACCAGCTCCTGGTAAGTGATTCACTACTTTGATATTTTAGCCCCTTTTTGCTAAAAACCCTTTAATTTTTAGTTTTAAGTTAATTATAAAGATTTTCTGACAGAAAATTCCCTGTCTCAACTAATTTTTTTAGTCAAACTTTACCCATCCCATCCCCCCCCTGTTAGGGTGTGTGTGTGTGTTTTTCTAGTAATACCTTTTTGGTATTTTATTTAATTTAATTCTTTGACTGGTGTGTGTGTGTGTTGTGAAACACCATGTCAAAGGAGAGGGTCTCAGGCTTTAAGAAGTGTGACTTGTGCTGTCAGAAGATGTCTCTGACAGACGGTCACACTTCTTGCCTTTATTGCCTGGGGCCTCTTCACCTGCAGGACTCCTGTGCTATATGTCATTCTTTCAGCCAGAGAGTCCTGCAGGAAAGAAGAAACAAGTTAATACTCAGGGGCCTTCTTGCCGGAGGGCTCTCCGGCTAAGTCGGCTCCACCTAAGACTGGCAAGTCTTCCAAGGCCCAGGCTTCTGTGTCAAAGCCTGCGGCCTCGGCTCCGACTCGTTCTGAGTCGAGATCGGCTCCAGCTGGAGCCGATTCTGGCTTAACCAAGCCTTCGGCACCGATGGCTATCGGTGCCGATTCTGCATCGACCACTTCGGTGTCGGCTCCGATCGGTTCTGACCACCATGTGGCACAGGCATCGGTGTCGGCTCCGATCGGCTCCGACACCGTTACTCTTGTGGCTGTATCGGCTCCGGCTGGAGCCGATGCATCGAGGCTACCTGTCGGCTCCGATAAGTTGTCGGCTCCGACAGGTTCTATAGTTTTGTCGGTTCCGATGGCTCCTTCCAGGAAGATGTCGAGGTCTCCTTCCTTGGAGCCGATACTTTCGGCTCCGGCTTCACCTCTCCTTTTGGAACGGAGCCATCGGAGCCGATCTTCAAAGTCATCCAGGCTTTCTGACCATGACTTAGAGAGAGTGGTCAGTAGATTACTTAAGTCACAGGCACTGGCCCAAATGTTACATAGTCCGTCTCAACAGACGACTATTGGTCCACACCCCGTTACAGTTCCTCCTTCAACTCTACCCCAGAGCTTGGAGTTGGAGTCTTCGGGAATGGTTACTGCTACGGCTGGAGGACAGATACCCCCTTCTGTTCCTTCAGCCTCTACTCTCATCTCCTCTTCGAGACCTTCCTTAGAGGGATTCGGTGGCCGGGCTTCCATGGTCTCCCCCGAGGGGGTGAGTGGCATCGGACCCTTGTCCGAACCCGCTCTTCCCCTTGGAGCCTCGGCCTTGGTGAGCTCGGCTCCGACATCTGCCTCGGAGACTTCCCTTTCGGTGGTCCCTGGAGTTCCTAGTTCTTCGGAACGGGTTCTCTCGGACCTGCCTGGGAGGGGAGCATTCGAGGTGATGAAGAGCGTGCTGGCCACTGGTATCAGTCAGCAGTCCGTTCCCTTAGCTCCTCCCTCTCTAGTGCCTGTTGATATCTCTGCCACTTCTCTTGCTACAGGACCCAGAGATCCTCCGCCTCAGGTTTCCCCATTGGGAATTTCCCCCTCTTCCGAGGATTCTCCTGATGTTTCGGGAGATCCTCCTAGGAAGAAGACTTGTAAGAGGAAACATGTAGACTCCCCCGAGTCTATCACTTCAGATACTGACTTTGATGAGTCAGAGGGATCCCCTAGATCCCCCTCTGAGGATGTCTCCTTCTCAGACATCCTAGAACTCCTTAAACAGAGGGGAAACTGGCCCACCAACAATCCCTCTGAGGATGAGTCAGTATACCTAGAGGCATTTGGATTTCGGCCCTTCACCTCCTGGGTGTCTCTGCCTTTCGACCCCCTGATGCAGGTTATTGCCCGAAAGGCGTGGGCAGCTCCTGACTCTTTAGAGCCAGTCCCTAGGAGGCCTTCAAAATTTATCACTGCCCCGTGTGACAAGCAATTCCTCACTAAGGGTGTCCCCGCTGATGCCATGGTGGTGGCTGCTGCCACCAAAAAGGAACTTGCAGATCCTTCCGTACCCGTCCATCCTCCTAATAAGGACTCTAGGACCATGGACAGGTACGGTAAGCGGATGTTTTCCTCAGCGACCTTTGCTATGCGTTCGCTGAATTACCTATGTCACTTCACCAGACTCCAGAGGGATATCCTTAAGGAGCTGGGTGAAGTAGTACAGGATCCTACAGCTGCAGGGGCTCAAGAAAAAATTGCTTCGCAGCTAGGAACCCTTAATTCCATTGCAAACTCCTCCATGCGGCTAATATCATATGCTGCTGATGGAGCGAGTAGAGCCGCAGGTACAGGTGTGGCTCTTAGACGCCAAGCCTGGATGCGGCTATGTGACTTTGCAGATCCCTTTAAGGCATCCTTCACAAATTCTCCCTTTGATGGGTCATCTTTGTTTGGCCCTCAGGTGAAGGAAACTTTGACCAGGTGCGAGCAGGACGGCAAGACTCTTTCTGCTGTAGGAGTCCGTTTTTCCACCCCTTCTAGACCTTACCCCAAAGGACAGAAAGGTGGCAAAATGTGGTTCCGCAAATCCCAAGGAGTCACGCCGGATTCACGTGGTCAGTTTACCCCTAGAGGCAGAGGGGGTAACAACAACAGACGCCGCTCTAGAGGCAGAGGGGTCCAAAACCAGGGAAACAGAGAGCCTCTCTCTGACAAGCCCTTTCAGCATCCCTGAGATGTTGCCCGGCTGTCCCTCCTTGGAGGCAGTCGGGGGAAGATTATCACTGTACCCAGAAGCCTGGCATTCCCTCACTCAAGACAGTTGGGTACAGTCAATCATATCCAAGGGTTACATAATTCCTTTCGAGGAAAGTCCTTTTCTCTCAAATTCCCTTCCAGATGTACCACCCGGTCTAAGGGAAATTGCAGAGTTAGAAGTCTCAAAACTACTGCAAAAAAGAGCCATTCAGCCAGTTACAAAAGACCATTCAGAGCCCGGAATCTACTCAAGGTTCTTTTTGGTCCCCAAAAAGACGGGAGACTGGAGACCAATATTGGATCTCAGCAGACTCAACAAGTCTGTGAGGAAGACAAGATTCCGAATGGTCACTCTTCAGTCAATTCTGCCCTTCTTACAGAAGGACAACTGGATGTGCTCAATAGATCTTCAGGATGCGTACTATCACATCAAAATTCACAGACGCTCCAGGAGATTTCTCCGCCGGCTGGGGTCCAGTCATTTCCAGTTCAGAGCCCTGCCCTTTGGTCTCACTACAGCCCCAGAGTGTTCACCAAATGCATGGCAGTGGTCACGGCTCACCTGAGACGTCAGGGATTCCAGGTGTTTCCGTATCTCGACGACTGGCTCCTTTCAGCCACCACCAGGCATCAGCTTATTCAAGCCAGGGATTACACAATAAAGCTTTGTACTCTTTTGGGCATCTCGATAAACTTCGAAAAATCATCCTTATCGCCCTGCCAGTCTATTACTTTCATAGGCGCAAACTTAAACACTGTTCGGATGTCAGCTACCCTTACAGATCAAAGAGTTTCAGACATTCAAAGTCATGTCAGGATCATTCTGGCCAACAAGAAAATACAGGCCAGAATGGTTCTAAAGGTATTAGGCCTCATGGCTGCGGCCATTACTCTTCTTCCCTGGCTCGATTCTACATGCGCCTTCTTCAGTGGATGCTGTTCACACAGTGGTCGTACCAACAACTTCCAATGCGTCACCAGATTCTGGTGACACAGACTTGCAAAGATCATCTTGCTTGGTGGATCACATCTCCTCAGGTTCACCAAGGCAGGTACTTTGTACCCCATCCCCGATAGCCACTGTCACCATGGATGCCTCCCTGATCGGGTGGGGGTCATTATCAGGGCAGGATGGTTCATGGGACGTGGCAGCCGCTCGAGTACCATCTGCACATAAATGTCCTGGAGATGAGAGCAGTGCTTTTAACGTTGCAAGCCCTCAACGACTTTCTTCCCGTAGGGACAATTGCAGTCCACACAGACAACATGTCTGTAGTTTGGTATATCAACAAACAGGGCGGAACCAAGTCCTACCCCTTGTGTCGAGAAGCGCTCAGACTATGGCAATGGGCGATCTCCTCTCATCGGTTTCTGGTAGCAACGCATATCCCTGGGAAAACCAACATTGTAGCGGACAGATTGAGCAGAGCTATTCTCATGCCTCACGAGTGGTCTCTCAAGCAATCTATAGCGGAAGAGATATTTCTGGAATGGGGTCGTCCATGTTGCGATCTTTTTGCTACTCCCCAAAACAGCAAATGCCCAGACTTCTTCTGTCTCTTCCCTCTACCAGGCCATCCCCCCAGAGATGCTCTGACCCAGGATTGGCCCCAGGGACTTCTTTATGCCTTCCCTCCATTTCCTCTGATCCCTCAAGTTATCCAGAAAGCTACCGTTTTGAGAGCCAAATTGATTCTCATTGCCCCTTACTGGCCTCGACAAGTTTGGTTTCCGTTCCTCCATCGTCACCTTTTAGTGCAGCCGTGGCATCTGGACCCAGTGCCAGATCTTCTGATTCACCAATCCGGGCAGCTGCACCGGTCTATTCCTTCTCTCAACCTCACAGCATGGTTGCTCCACTTCCTTCCTTAGCCAGGCTTCCTTTCATCTCTAACCCTGTTAGAGACATCATAGTAGCTTCTTTAAAATCCTCTACCAGGAGGATTTATACAAGCAAATGGAAACGTTTCTCTTATTGGGCTAAGGCCAAAAATATTGATCCTTTCACTGCCCCTGTTCAGGCAGTTCTGGACTTCTTAGCAGAGATTTTTCATGCAGGCTCCTCTTCTTCCACAGTCAGAGTTCAATTGGCTGCTATCTCCAACTTTCATGTCGGAGTCGCAGATCATAATATTATGTCCCATAGGCTCTGCAGGGCCTTCTTGAAAGGAATTTTCCTACTAAAGCCTCCAATCAGGAATCCTCCTCCTCAGTGGGATCTAAATTTAGTGCTGACATCCTTGATTCTTCCCCCCTTCGAGCCAGCTGTTTCTTGCTCCCTGAAATTTCTTTCTTGGAAAACTTTATTCCTAGTGGCTATTACATCGGCCAGGAGGGTGTCTGAACTTCATGCTCTATCGGTTCGACCCCCCTATTTGGTTTTTCACAAGGACAGAGTGTCATTGAGAACTAATCCGACCTTTCTGCCTAAGGTCGCCTCAAAAACCAATTTGAATCAATCCATTGATCTTCCTGTATTTTTCCCGAACTATTCAGACAGAGCCGAACAAAAATTACATTATCTTGATGTCCACCGTCAACTCAGATATTATTTGGACAGAACAAAAAAATTTAGGAAATCTGATCAACTTTTTGTTTCCTATGCGGATAATAAGAAAGGCCTTCCTGTTTCTAAAGTAACTTTGTCTAGATGGCTTTCTTCGGTCATCTCTGAAATTTATCTGCTCAGGGGAAAACAGCTGTGCTCAAAACCTAAAGCACATTCAACTAGGAGCTTAGCTACTTCTACAGCCTTTCAAGCTAGACTTCCTCTAGACAATATTTGTGCAGCGGCCACTTGGGCCACTCCTCATACTTTTGTTTCCCACTACAAATTGGACTTGGCCTCCAGGGACAGAGCCAGTTTTGGCTCTACAGTCCTCAAGAGTCTGTTCCATTGAGCCACCCAGGATAGAGGTGCTAGGGACGCGGTCCCATCAAGCAAGAATGAAGGCGAGATTGACAACTTAACATTAAGAAGTTATGTACCTACCATAACGTTCCATGTTAGTTGTCTTCTCTCGCCTTCTTTCTTGCGACCCTCCCTCCTTCCCCCAGGCCTGGACAGACCTTGTTATAAGAAATTATTATGCTGAAGACCATTCAGACCTGGTCTTTCTTCCATCCTTTAAGTTTCTTTCTTCCTTTTGGAAGTGTTTTATGCTTGGTGTTATTGCCCTTTGTCATCAAACGAGATCTGGGTACTTACCGCCTTGCATCATGGGATATGGGGCTGCCTCGAGCTGGTAAAAGTGACTCTCGAGCTTAGCAAGTGCCGAGTCGGAGCCGAGGGATCGGCTCCGAACCCATCAAGCAAGAAAGAAGGCGAGAGAAGACAACTAACATGGAACGTTATGGTAGGTACATAACTTCTTATTTCATACAGCATTTTTGCATTGCATACAGTGTTTTGCTGTTTTATGAGTTTGGTAAGGAAGATTAACATCAACAATTCTAATTCTAGTCACAATATTACAAACTGTGAATGTAACACAAACCAGCTCAGCCAAAGTAAAGCCTATTCATCATAGGGGTCAGATTTCTCACACGAACACTGAACTGCAGCTGTTACTTTGAAAAGAACAATTAACTCAGCTACATTTTCAAGCCTGTCTTTCAAACATTCCTTAAAACATTGTATCAGAGATGGACACATAAAAATAAAGGGAAGCAAAGTAATGAAAAATAAGGATTGATGCTGAAAGTGAAAATTAAGCCCTTAGAGAACTGTTGGAAGCTGATTAACGAGAACGCTATAGTAAATGTTTTCGTGTAGTTTGTGCATGAGAGTATATATGCAAATGAATATGACGGTGTGTGTGTGTGTGTGTGTGTGTGAGAGTGTGTGTGTGTGTGTGTGTGTGTGTGTGTGTGTGTGTGTGTGTGTGTGTGTGTGTGTGTGTAAAAGGTTGTATTCCTGTGCAGTCTGTGTATGTGAATGTGTACGTGAATCCATGTGGTAATCAGTGAATTGTGTGTGTTTATGTGTGTGTGTGTGTGTGTGTGTGTGTGTGTGTGTGTGTGTGTGTGTGTGTGTGTGTGTGTGTGTGTGTGTGTGTGGGTGTTTGTGTGTTTGTGTGTGTGCGCATTTGCATACGTATGTGTCCTTGTTTGTGTATCTCTATATATGTGCCTGTATATGAAGATGTGTGTCTGTCCATGTGTGCATGCCTAGTTCAACCCCTACTTATAGAACATTTATGGATCCCGTTGCAATTTTCCCATAACTCATTGTTCCAGTGAGAAAGCCTCCCCCAAAGCCCAAAGGCACAGCTGCTGGTGAAGCATTCCCCACAAATTCACATCTTCAACAACATCATTCTCACCTCCCACAAAGTCCAGTCTCTGGTCAGAGAAGTACAGAACAGCTGCAATGCTATGTAGCTATCCCATCTGATAAAGTACAAAGCAGAATTCCAACGATCTTATATCAGGGCTGTTGAACAAGTTGTCATATGCCACAGTTTGACAGCTTTTTGACAGCTAACAAAGTAACTGTCAAACTGTAACACATGACAGATTTAACGCTGAAATATAATACAGTACATGAATTACAAATACAATGACAATGTACAGTGAAGTTACAAAAGAGAACTTTTTTTTCAAAAGTCTATACAATTAGATAGATGGATAGATCAGATTAATAACTTTATAAAAAACATGAACACAGCAACTAATCCAGCTATCATTATCCAGTATGTAGAAAGTATGCTTATCTTATTGTTATCCATACTGCAAGCTGTCACTCAGCTGTTATTCTCTGAAAGTGTGCATTGGCTAACAGTCCCAGTTACTAATAAATGTCAGAAAAACAACAATCTACAACAATCTAATGCTCTTTACCTCTATGCCTGTATAATGCATTTGCAACAAATGTAATATAATGTCATCTACTAAAATTAATATACAGATTCCACTCACAAAGCTTCAGGGTGTCATCATCAACCAAAATTTAACTTATGACCAATACATTCAATATGTAGCACAAAAAATAACCACAAATTAGAACTATTCTTCAAAGCCAAGCCTTATCTTACTATGAACATATTACCACAAATCATACCCTCTTATTTCCCCATCTTCTCTATGCCTTATCAATGTTTTACTGATTTACAGTCTTACCACCTAACCAAAAATAGATCACATCCATAATAAAATTGCCAAATGTGTGGCAAATCTTCCTAACAAATCACATCATGGTTTAGCCACTCCTTAAAAAATTCTAATGGTTTTAGTTACCAAATGTTCTAACCAAATCCCACCTTACAGTATCCTCACAGTATCCTCACAGTATCCCACACAATCCAGATAAATGTCCTATCACTAATAAAATATTACCACTCTACATACCTCAGAGAAAACTACAATTTCAAAATCAAATCTTAGTCATAAAATCCAATAACTACGTCATTTACTTTATATAGTAAAACTGTGTAACAATATGCCTGATAACACCAGTCAAGCTGAAACCTTCTCTGACTTCAAATTACCATTACAAGCATATCTGACATGAAAATTGATCTGTAAAAATACCGCAGCCTCAGACTAACTTTTAACTTATATTAACTTTCTGTTATTCTGTATCATTCTTTATGTTTCTGTCTGGGCATCTGTGATGATCGCCTCTTACTTACTATCTTTTATTATATACATTAGCCATGATATGTATGACATTTAATGTAAATTCAGTGTTAACACTATATATCCTTATTGTTTAACTATTTTAATTTCAATTTCCAAATTAATGTTTCATATATGGCTATATATATATATATATATATATATATATATATATATATATATATATATAGTCATCCCTCTGCACAAATGTGGGCCATCTACAGACCCTGGAAACTACAGACTCATAAGTCTCACTAGTCTTATATGTCAAGCTATGAAAAGAATTATCATGGAGATAATCAACATAGATATAGTAAACCTCCAGACACTGGACCCAACCCAGTTTGGTTTTGTCAAAGGTAGATCATGCCTACTCAACCTGGTGGACTTCTTTGAGAAGGTCATCAAAGCAATGGATGAGGGCAAAGTTGTTCACACTGTCTACCTTGACCTGTCCAAGGCATTTGAAACAATACCCCACTCAGGCGTTGTTGACAAACTCAAGACGTTAGGTACAAACCCCTGTGTCACCCAGTGGATAGCCATTTGGCTCACAGACAGGACCCAGGAAGTTAGAACTGAGGAGTCCACCTCTACAAAGAGCCCAGTCACAGGTGGAGTTCCTCAGGGATCAGTCCTTGGGCTGCTCCTTTTTAGCATTTACTTCTCAGAAGTCAAGGCCAATGTCAGTGGTCTCTGGCTGACTTAATTTGCAGATGATTGCAAATTAGGAGCTGTCATTGAATCTCATACTGATGAAAATGTTCTCCAGGAGGGGCTGACACAGACAAACAACTGCTGTCAGAGTCATGGGCTAACACTAAATGGCAAGAAATGCATAATAGTATTCTTTGGGAATTCATCCATCCCTGGTAACTATCATATTGAAAACACACCCCTCAGAGTTGACTCAGTAGTCATGGACTTAGGGACACATATAGATAGTAATCTAGCCTTTGATCATCACATATCTACAGTGGTGAGGAAATCATTCTATGTTGCGCAACTTATAAACAAAGGTATGGCATCTAAGTCCAAGGAAGTCATTGTTCCACTGTATTTGGCATTAATCAAACCTATCATTGAGTACAATGCCCCCTTTGGGATGTACCTAACCAGACATATCCAACAACTGGAACGTCCACAGAGGTTCCTCAGTAAAAGAATACAGGGCGTAAGTAATATGTCCACTGCAGACTGCCTCAAGTCCCTATCCCTGTAGTCTGTCTCCTACAGGCTTTTGAGGGGAGATCTATGCCTGGCATACAGGGCATTGTCAGACCCCACTCTAATGGACCTCCTGCATATCCACAGAACAAATAGCACCAGAATTACCCATTCTAAAGACTTAAACCTTGCCTGTGATATAAATAGGACCTGCTGGAGATATAGATATGTATCCCAGAGACTACCCCATCTATGGAACAGGCTCCCCATCCATGTGATGCAGAATTCCTCCCTAATCCAATTCAAGTGCAACTTGGACAATTGGATGGGAAACTGGAAATTCATCCCTGGTTTGGCACCTATGTCTCTGATACAAACAGGTAACCTGTAAATGATTCATCTCCCTGGCCCATGGTTACACTTATCAAGGGTAACAGAACTTTTCAGAGATTTGGGATGCATGGCTAGGCTTAAAAAGGCCCTTGTGGTCATTAGCCTAGTAAACACCTATGAACCTATATATATATATATATATATATATATATATATATATATGTCTACATATGTATATATATATATATATATATATATATGTATATATATATATATATATATATATATATATATATATATATATATATGTATATTTGTGTATATATATATATATATATATATATATATATATATATACATATAGCATATGCATAATACACATATATATATATATATATATATATATATATATATAAACATTATATATATATATATATATATATATATATATATATATATATATATATATATATATATATACACACACATACATATAATGCATATTTTATATCCACAAGAAAAGTAAACTCCAGCTCCAAATAAGGAAGGCTCTAATTTATTACCACAAACTCAGGTTTCACAAAAATGACTTATATGACTCATATATTCACTCAGCAAGGTATTAAGTACAGAATACAAATCACATAACAACCCCACTACCAATCAAATATACAGTCATGTTATTAAATTAAACTAAAGGCTTTAGATCTATTTCCCATTTAATCTGGAGGGATAGAAACCCCAACAAAATGATCCACATTCTTTCCTTATTTAAAAGAGCATGTTTGCCACTTAAAGACATGCCACTCAATACCTTATCTATACCTGCATAAACAAAAGTGGTCCCTTCATGTATCAGTTTATGCTTACACATCACTCTGCATTTCCCTTATACCTTAAATCACTAAGGAACAGTGCTATTTAAAGAAAATGAAGTCCATCTTACATAAAAAGTCCTGCATTGGAATATTGACATAAAAACACCCATGTCACATTGCAATCAGTTTATTTGTAATGTAGAAAATTTTACTAGTATTGGCAGATGAAAGCTATTAGCTTTTAGCATCTATTTATAAAATGGACAGTTGCTCCATGAATTATTACCTAACAATATACTCTTTAGAAGATAAAAGTAGTCTTTCATTTAATTCATGATTTGTATCTATAAGAAAGCCTTGATGAACTCTTTACTCTTAAACCTGGCAAGGTTTGTGGGGTAGATGGGTTTGATGATGCTTGTCGTTATAAAAAAAGTGTTAAATACTTGTTATTCCACATTACCTAAATTATCTAATAATATTAAGTATTATAGTATAGTAGACAAATATTTAAATCAATCCAAAGGAATATTTATCTTGAAAACTAATTTGGGCCATTTACTTACTAAACCGTATCATTCAGTCTATGTTATCACTCTTAATATAAAAACACTTGCAACCACTCTAACTGGAAGGTTTTTGAATGGTGGCAAGCCAATTATTTTTCAAATTCCCATCAAGATTAATTGAGATCAGGCAAACACAAAAAATAACATTATGTTAAAGTTTAATTCTTCAACATAATGCAAATAACAGTTTTCTCTGCTAAGAAAATGTGATCTTTCTGTATAGTATAGTCAAGCAATGAAAGTTCTTTATGAGCCAAATTAAACATCTTTCTAACAATGGACAGCTTTCAGAATCAGTCAGAATTTTGACTGGTACAAGGCAAATGTGACATTTGTCACCCAACCTCTTTGTTCGTTCATTGGCCAAATTTTTGTAAAAATATTAAAAAATCCAAATGGACTGAAATTTTATAATTTTGAAATTAATATTGTCTCTTTGATAATGACAGTTTTTTTGGGGTATTTTCAGACTCTTAACTTAGCAATTCCAACTGTGTCAGAAATTCTTAATTACTATAATAGAGCATCCTTTTATAAACTCGGTTTAGAAAAGTTTATTCTATAGGTTTTCCCTTAGTAACTGAAAGGTCTGAGTAAATCCAGCCTTAGCCTTATCAATAAATATCTCACTAAATTAACTAAAATACCCAGGGATTAAATGTAAATCTAGATATTCATTATTTTATCAGTGGTAACTTTGACTTATTTATGAACAAATTAAAAACATTTCTAGAAAACTGAAATAAGTTAAAATTTAAAATTTTGGCAATGCCTTCAATAATCAAATTGAGTATTTTCCAGGTTTTTTTACAATAACTTGACTTCATATATACTTTAAGATTTTTTCAAGTCAGTTGTAAAATATTTTAGCAAAATAATAATCCAAAAGTAAGTATTAAAAATCCGGGATTCCAAAAATAAAGGTAGTCGTAACTTCTGAACCTTGAACTATTTTGCAATGTCTGCAGAATGGTCAAGTTATTCCTTATATTTGATCATTTCAGTCTCTTTCAAGACAATTCCCCATTATGGATCACAACCCCAAGAACAGTAATCCATAAACTAAGGATTTCATAGAGATCTGTTCCTTTTATAAATGAATTCTTAAACTGCTTTGCTAAACTTTCACTATTTTAACTGTTGATTTTACGCATGCAGAATTTTATTTCAAACTGGCCCCATTTAAAGAATTTCTGTTATTTCATTCATTAACAGATAATGTCACTCCTTTGACTGATAATACAGAGATAAATATATTGACTTTTCATAAGACCAACTTAATGAATAACCGGGTCTTAATTTCTAATGATATTTTTAGGGAATGCTGAAATTTCGATTGTTTGTTTTTATATATCAGTCTGATAAAGAATCATAGTTTCCTACCACTTAAGACAATTTAAACTCATTACTGGGAAATTGGACCCATCTCCTTCTGATTTGGTTATCCCCAAAGCAAACATCACTCACTTATCCTTCATATACAATTCAGTTTTAAATTTGTCTTATTATTCAGAATTACAAATCATTAATTATTGGTCTTCATGACATTGTAAGATAAGTATTTATCCTGACTGGTCTTTTATATGGCATAATGCTTATAAACATTTATAATTCTCCCCATTTAGTCATCAGCAGTTTATGCCATTACATAATGTATACTCAACTCCAAACCTGTGGAGATGCAAAGCTATCATCAACTGAATGTGTGTTATATGGGAAAATACACTTATTGACTTCTTTTATATATATTAGCTGTGCGTCTCTGTTCAACCAATCTTGGATTTCCTGTTGAGCAATTTAGTGACCTCATTGGTTATTAACAATGAAGGAGACTGTAATTAGTATAACTGCCTAAGTGTACCCATATAGTACCATACAGCAAAAGAAAGCTATCTACTTTCTTTAATCTCAGCTATGGTCAAATTTATCATTACTAAACACTGGTTAAAATGAATAAATCTCTTTAAAATCTGATGTAACTTTGTTAAAATGATTTGCCTTTATGGAAATTTTCAAAAACATTTTTAAGAAATTCAGAAATATTTTCTAATGTATGGAACTGTGCCATTTTACAAGTAAATATCTCAAGTAAGTATTTCATTTGTTTCATTGTAAACAATATTTAGGGGTCTATGATATCATCCATGCTGTTTCTCTGCATCTCATGATCTGAATTAATAGGATTTAATTTGTGCTTTGTGCTTGTTTGTTACCCTGGGGATTATGTTCTGCTATGATTTGTTTAACACTTTATTGTACAGTATTCATGACAATGCGAGAGCTTGCACTGTTTAATTTTACCACAGTGACACTGATTAATTCTCATATAGAAAAAAATAATATTTGTAGGTATTATCCTGTTAGTAACCAAAGTTTATGTTGTCGGTATTGTACTTGTAAATAATCTTAGTAAAGCACTTCTGATAACCACACTGCTTTATGTTATATAGCAATAAAAACTGTGATTACTCAAAAAATGTTTTTACCCCTTTCCTCAGAATGGAGCCAGCCAGAGTAGATGTATTTAGAGGCATGGGGTGTGAGGGATGGTGCACACCCCTGAAAAAAACAACCTTTAAAAAATATCTGTTTCATAATTCTGAAACATTGACATTTACTGTTCATAATTTTAAACTGCATCCCATAAATATAGGTTTATATGTTAGTACTAAGTTTATGGCTGGAGAGCCTTTCAGAAGCTCAGCCACACTAGCCTGTAGTGAGATGAATACATTAGTTCTGGACACAGGGGTATTCACAATGATAGCTGGCATGAACTTGTGGTCACCCATCCAGCTGTCAAGGTTAGCTTTGTAGGTAGTCAAGGAGGTTGTTGTTGTTTGTCTTTCGGCTTTTCCCGGTAAGGGGTTGCCACAGCGGAACTCCGGTCCGCTAATGATTGGCAGTAGATTTTTATGAAACGCTGAGGTGCCAGCTCGACGCCCAACCTTCAACGAAGGCATGCCCATTTATGCACGCATGTCTTTCGAACACTACACTTTGCTTAATTTGCAGAAGGAATCTATTTCAAATAGAGGGATGGCATTCAATAAGAAACATCATTGTTAATCTTACAATGGAGGTTTAGACCCTTGGATCAGGTGTTTGTTAGACTACTTGTTGTATGAGGATGGAGAAGGTCAAAAAGAATGGAAGGATCTTTGGCTCAGATGTGTGTTATTTTGCTTGCTCTGTGATGATGGAGGAGGCCAAAAAACATAGACTCTTTCATAGCATAAAACTCTAAGCAAAGAATCACCTCTCAATAATCCATATGAGATGGAGTAATTGGATAGAGATTTTTAACCTGTTATTATTGCTGAAGTGGTATAAACTGGAGATTTTGTTTACTTGGAAGGTTCTGGGGCTTTTCAGCTTGTACAGGGTACTTGAGTACCCTCCAAAGCAGCATTGTATTTGATGATGACTCTAATAAGAGAGTATTATAAAGGAATAAGGACATCTTTTCACCTAGAAAAGATGCTCTGACAGATAAGAGGTGTAAGACAGAAAGACTTCCTAACCACAGGCAAGACATGCTGCTCCTTCTGTTTATATTGGAACCCAGGTCTGGAATAACAGAGTCTGTTTGATGTGGGTTCTAGCAATATGAGAATAGAAGGAGGCAGTGGCTTTACTAAATGTAATCATGCTGTGCTTCTTGGCATTTAGGGTGAGCCCTTGCCTAATGTACCAAACATTAGCCTGATCCAGTCCCTGCCTGAGATGATGGGTAAAATGTGTAGAATTGACAAGTACACTTAATTTGTAGTCATTCAGAATATGGATTAGCATGAGACCTTGGCTATCTGATTTTACTTCTGAAAAGTGAATGCCAGATAAGAGGGGATCTGATACTGAGGCTTATGAAACACCACTAGTGACAGCCCTGCAGCAGAGGAGATAACCTCTACCTCTCCTTATAAGGGTACATATAAGTATATTCTCTGTAGTAGAATCCCCGGTAGAGACCAGGAATCATGCAGAAGTGCTTGTCTACAAGGTGGGAAAGACCAAATTATAACATCACATGGAGGTGTGGCATGCATTACAAAGGCCCATTGCATGCCAAACACTTGGATATGAGTGAGCATGTGCAGGCATTAGGCCTAAACAGTAAAATTTAAACCATCCCTGATGGCTGCTTCTGTGAAAGATCCTCTCTGTTGGCTTCCATCCCTGATGATGGGGAATGAAACGGCCAACTGACTGACAGAAATCTAATGGACAACAGGCAGGAGGGACAAAAAAAATAGCAAAAAAAAAAAAATAAATAAATAAAAAAGAACAAAACTTCCAATTTGCTGTCCAACAGACAACGTAGGGGTTAATACTGAGACTTGAGAAATTTTCTATGACACCCATATGGGGGGGGGGGGTATCAAAGGCCTTGGAGAGTTGAGGTTAGGCAGTGTGAACTTTCTGGCCCTCATCTAAAGTTTCTGTAACTTTGTGAAGAAATCAATATGCGACCTGCCTTTAACAACGCAAGTTAATTAGGATTAAGGGTATGGAGGTCACACATCTCATTGTTAATTAGTACACTAATAATATATTCCATGGATTTACAGTTAATACTAGTAAAACTAATAGACCTGTTGTTAACAAGTTCTGTTGTGGACCACCCATGAGGAGAAGTGCAATAGTAGCAGTTCTCTAAGTTTCAGGCAAATAACCCATGGAGAGACTAAGGTTAAAGAGATTTAGAAGGGGTTAGACTATGAGGTGCTTGATACTTACAAGTAGGCATCCTGAAATATTTTTGACTTGATATAGCCTGATCACATGTGAAATAGTAAGGTGAGAAATTGGGAAGGCAAGACCTGTGGGAGGCATGACATTTGAGCAGAATTTTTCAGACAGGATATCCCCTAAGATTTCTGTATTGTAACTGCATATTGTACTGGAGGTAAGTTCAGAACTGGAATGGGTTGAATGTACTGAGGTCATTCTTGGTATTGGTGTCTACTCTAAGTTCATAAGTTGGTTTTCAGGCCCTGATGATAGGCCCAATGGTCTTGTTTAATCCTTTTAGGAGACTTCTATAGTGAGATAGAGGACTTTTTTACAAAGGGTCATGAATTTTTTTCTTTTTCTAAAGAGTTATTTTATATGAAATTTCACCAAAAATTTAACTTTTGAATTTTCCACAATTCTTGTGGCATATAAGAACAGGCTCTTCAGTACATTTATTCATGAGAAGCAAAACTCGGAGGAGTATACCAAGGCAAGGGTGACATCATGAAATGGTTTGTTTGGTGGGATGTGCAAGTTGTGGTTGTCCAGAATATCTGTAAGTAACAATAAGTTGACATTATAGTAATTTCAAAATATGGTAGGGTTTTCCATGGTTGGAGAGGTTTGTATTATGAGTAAAGTTTACAGCTATATGATCTGATTTAACCAATGCAGTGGTGATATAGAGTGGTACAGGAGGGTTAGCAGCTGGTAAAAGCAAAATAAAAAATATTTGTACCCATGATGGGGCAGGGACAATTTGCATTAGGGAGATAACATTTACAAAAATCAAGGAAACTGTTAGCATATTTATTGATAGTTGTATAATTTAATGATTTTATTGAGCAGTAATTAAAGTCATCCACAATAAGGGCATTTGGCTTAATAATTAGCT
This sequence comes from Protopterus annectens, assembly GCF_019279795.1. Classification (NCBI taxonomy): domain Eukaryota; kingdom Metazoa; phylum Chordata; order Ceratodontiformes; family Protopteridae; genus Protopterus; species Protopterus annectens. The sequence continues at coordinate 959,979,500 of NC_056743.1, read as the reverse complement.
TTCTGTGTTGACTCAGATACTCTGTTTATAATGAGGGGGACTCATAGCTGACAATTGCATGGTATGTGGCTTACTGAGATACATCAGGATCTATCTAACATTTCGAGGATGGTATCATACAAGAGTTTATGTTAGAAAAATGCTATTGGATGATTTTCCTAAACTTTTATGTTCTCAGAACAATAATCAAAAAACCTTTGATGAATGTTTTCATGATCAGATTGAACAGGTATTAGAAATATTTTGGAAATTCTAGGAAAGTCTTTATAAAGCAGAGCAATATGGAAATCAAGAAAAGGTACAAAAGGAAATGTTCATAGAAGAATTAAACATGCCAAGGTTAGAGAGAGATGAGGCTCAATTATTAACAGTTAGGATAAGAGGAGATGAGATAAAAATGGTGATGTATAACCAATCCACAGGAAAGTCCCCAAGAATAGATGGTATTCATGTGGAAGCTTGGAAGCTAGGAAGGAAAAAAATGATAAAGATCTGGAAGGTTTTGTTTAACAGTATTTTAAGAGGAGGAGAAGTACCAACATCCTGGAAGAAAGTGGCGGTAGCTGTATAGACCTATCAGATACAGCTTCATACAAGCCCATTTCAATAATAAACCATGATTGGTGGAGAGTTCTGAGAACAGTTGTCTAATTGCTGATCCTAACATCAGAAGAATAACTGACTATAACCACCTTCTTATCTAGTCTGTGAGTGCTTTGTCACTGTGTCTGTTAGTGGAATCATCCATAACAATGACTTTATGATTTCAAGTAGACATATATGACCTTTATGGCTCAGAACTTCAGTTTTGCTGATTCCTTGTAGAGGTATACGTCCATACCGTTTGCATACAAATGTAACTCTTTCCTACATTATTTCTCCTTTAACTGTCTATACCCTATGAAGAAATCTCTGCAGCACTCCTTCCTATATGGCTGATAATGTAATTTGGAAGTCATTATTAATTTGGCAGTGCCTTTTTTTCTAATTGTGCTGATTGCCTGTAGACCAAACTACATGAGAACTTTGTGGCTAGTAATATAATCTACAGTTGCACTACAGAATCAGTTTGAGACGTGTATTCTTTATTCAGTATTATGCATTGTGTTTTGTATCAATTTTCTAGTGATTAGACAATCATTGAAGACCTCAACAATTTGACCTCAAAGATTGAATCAAGTCATATCTGTATTTTTCTGTACATATTATTTCAATTTAATATTCCCACTCATACTGCTTTTCAGGTCACAAAACTATCCTATATTATTTGAGATGTCTGGAAACTGTTCTTTTTGTACATAAACAACAACTGTAAAACTGGAAGAGGGATATTTAGAAAAGAGAATGAGCAAATATATATATTTATTTATTTATTGGCATTTGTTTACTGAGGAAGTCTGACTGAACAGTTATCTTTTTCAGTGGAGTACTGGAGAGAAAAGCTTCATTATTCTGACATGGATGCAATTTGCATTGTTTTACTGTTTATAGTCAGTGTCATTCATGGGCAACAGTTCCATTATTCAGACATTCTTCGCATTGGTTATATCATTTACAAACATTCATTTTTTGATTAAAGATAGTTATATGAGTTGTATATGAATATATTTTTTTTTAATACAGGGAGGTATATGCAGTGCAATATGATCACTATGCATAAATTGTCAGGTTTTACATAAGAATATTTGTTATGAGAAAGACTTGTTTAAAAGCTAGACATAGGGAGATAAGAAAAAGAGTTAGGGAATCCCAAAGAAAGAAAGAGGAGAGGAGGCAAAAGGAAAATAAAGGACATTAGATGATAGAGGAGTGTACAGTTGTGATAATAGTACATTACGCTTTGTGTGGCAGAGAGTTATGGCACAAATTCTTATAGATATATTAGTACAGATTAAGGAGGGGTGCTGCAGGTGCAGAGCCATTTATCAATCAGGTGTTGGTTCTTTTGGCATTTATTGTACTTCATGTTACAGACAGTTCTTAAGTGGAATTGGTTGGTATTCTATCGATTAGCAATGTAGTGAATACAGGGAGTATCCTGTATGGCTATTAAGTTTAGTTATGAAGAGTAATGATTGGTCAGTTGAGCATAGAGGTAGAGGTCTCTTAGTGTGTAAAGTTGAATGATGGAGTGAAGCGATGGAAATTTTTCAGGATTGTGCAGTAGTTTGAAGGTTGTAATTAACTGTGAGTACAATAGATATTTATTTAGTTTGAACAGTTTAGCTGTTTTAGGGAGAGGCAGTAATGTGATCTATATTTTATTTATTTATTTATTTATCCTTTGTTGGCTGGGTTATTCCCACTAAGCTGGTAGTCTCTTTTCAGGGAAGACCTGAGATGGTGTTTATATTACTAGGGGAGATATGGCTGAGGCATCAGGGAGCTTCTCCTACTCTTTTCGATAGGTGCCTTGGGATCTTTTCCATGTACCTGAGCTACCACAAACTCAAGTAGTTAAGGCCTTGGTTTAATGTGTCATCCAAAGGATGACACACTCAGAGTGCAGCAACTCACTCTATTTGGTTGGTCATGAAATTGACTACTTTGTTGTAGCATTGTTCTTGTTTGGCTGATAGAGATGAGTTCAGGTTAGCTAGGATAGGAGAGGCATATAATAGGGTGGGGAGTAGAAAATAAGTGACTATGTTTTGTCTAGCAGAGTCAGTAAGGTAGTGCTTTACTCTATAGAGTCAGCCTAGCTTTTGATGTGTCTTCTTCATGGAGTGATGAAGGCTGAGATCAAATTTCATGTGGTCATCTTTAATCATATCTAGTAGTTTGATATGGAATTTCAGTTCCACATTGATCTTGTTGGATGGCAATATATTAAAGGTAGTTTTCTGGGAGGGGAGACAGTTGAAGGTAAAAAGCAATAGTTCAGTTTTTGTTGGATTCAGAAGGAGTTATGAGTTGTTGAGACAAGTTTCTATGGTAGAGAAGGATTTCTAGGTAAGCGTCTGGAGCATGTGTAGTGTCCTAGCAGCACATATTAGAGGAGTCATTGGCATATTGTACTATGGTGGCCTCTTTGGCTACTGTGTTTAAGTCATTGATAAATAAGTTAAACAGTGGCAGGATATATTCACTCTCAACTTACTACATATATTACTTCTCATAACCTTCTTTCTTCCTCTCAGCATAGCTTCAGACCTAAGCACAGTACAACCACTGTCCTTCTAAGGTTCACAGATATAATAAATCACAATAGAAATGCAGGTGGCCCTAGGATGGAGCCCTATGCTACTCTGATGGATATAAGAAGAAAAGAGAAGAAATTATCTTGCCATTTCACTGCTTGGAACCTATTGGTGAGGCAAGTAAGAAACCAGTTAAGTGAGGAGGTTGATAGCCCATATGAAGAGAGTTTAGTTAGGAGAATTTGATGACTAACTGTGTCAATTTTTTTGAATATATCCAGAAATAGGGCTAAGGTTAGAAGACCTGAATTTCTATTGAGATTAATTATATCTGTGAAACTTAGAAGGGCAGTGGTTGTATTGTGGTTAGGTCTGAAACTATGCTGTGAGGAAGAAAGGAGGTTATGAGAAGTAATATATGTAGTAAGTTAAGAGTGAATATATCTTTCCAAGATTTTGGATAATGGTGACAGAATGGCTATTGGTCTATAGTTTATGAGCGTGGCTGATGAGCTGCCTTTATGGAGGGCATTATATAGCATTTTTTTCCAAAAGGTAGGGACATATTTTTCTGGTATAGTGCAATTTATTAGAACTGAGACAGGATATGCAAGGCTATCTGCAGTGAGTATGAGGTATTCAGATGTAAGTTGGTCAGGTGCCACAGTTGTTGCCTTAAGGGAGAGTTGGTATTTTTAAATTGTAGATGTTTGCACTGGAGTGAGTGTGAAGGTCTGCTGTAACTTCAAAGATTTGGGAGGGATGGCTGGATTTTTAGAAATTTTGTTTTGTTGGAAGGAGGTTACTGTATTTATAAAATGTGAGTTAAGCTGTGAAGCAATGCTTTGGGAGTTACTGGCTGGGGATGAGCTGGGTTGGGTTGATTTTTAAGAACTGAGCAATATATTTATGGATTTCCAGAAGTTTTTTGGATTGTTTGATGACAAATGTTGGGTGTTACTATAATAAGCTCTTTTGTCACATTTTATTCATTGTTTGCTATGGTTCCTTAACTGTCTACATTGTTGTTGGGATGTTGAGATTTGGTTTGTAGCCATGACTTCCAGGCTTTTTCTCTAAGTTGCATACATTGCTTTATTTTTTTCATTTAATAAAGCCAACAAATTACATAGAAATTAATATGTGATAAAATTACACAAAAATAAATGAAATTTGTGGAAACAGTACATGCAGAATAATGTTCAGGAGGAGGAATGAGGTTTAAGGATAGGCAGGAATTTAGCAATTTATGTAATGCACTGATAATACTTACAAAGAAAGAAAACATATGTGATGTATGCAAATGGAAAAATGTTAATATGGTTTGTTTTCATTTCTATTAATGTATGCACTTATATGTCTCTTTCTTATAGTAGTTTTGTATATATCACTAATAATTTATTGTGCAGAACTGTATCACAGTTGTATGTCTAATGATTATATACCATGTATAACTCTTTCCCAGAAATGTATTAGAACTGTATGCCTGTAGTGGGTACCTTTGCTGTTATTATTTTTTAAACTTTTCTCCACACATCTCAGGCCTTCTATGAAAATGGACCATGGCACAGATAGACACACTGGATAACAAAACCTAAATGAAAAGAATTAAAAATGAAATATCTTAATTTAAAAAAATAAACTAAATGAAGTGCCATGTCTCCATGAAGAAGCACAATCAAATGTAAATGACAGAACTTAGTGCAATAGGTGAAAAAAAAAATTCCAGTGAATTTACTTAACTGAATTCAGATGACATATATCTACAGAATTATGTAGCATAAATTCCTGCTGATTTTACCTATATATATATATATGGCATATGAATGTCAGTTTCCGGTTTCAAAATGTGTTTTAATATTTGATGACATAATAATGACTTGTACTTCATTTGATTTCACAATTGCAAATATATTAATCTGAAAATATTTAAATCCATTTAAACAGCTATTTTAACAATTTTTCCTTTTTCCTTGTCTTTCATCCTTTATGCAGAACAATGTTTTTAATAAAGAGCTCATCTAAATTCAGCTGTAATAATTCAAATGGCCACTAGATGCCACTAAAGTATAAGATTCTTCTTCAAATCTGTATTCCCAGAAATGGTTTTAACAGTGACAGCAACTGAAATAAATGAATACCCATACCTCTCCACATCTCAGAGCAAGAAATCTGGACAAAGACTTGCATAGCAGGGGGAAAAAGGCCCAAAAATAGGGAGGCTTTAAAATATTCCTCTTATAAATTTAGAACGTTGCTAGAATAATAGGATTTGTTCTAGCATGCATTTTCTGTAGGATATGAAGTTTGAAACTCAATATATGTTATTATTTAGTGACGTCACTCCTCAGTGATTTGCCAGAAAACTACAAATTTTACTACTAAAATAAGAAACAAAAGGGCCACAGTTCCAAAGGCAAACCAAAACTTTAATATGTGAGCAATTTTGTTCACTCAAATCAAATTAACTTCTTCAGACTGAAGAAGTTTATTTGATTTGAGAGAACGAATATTAAAGTTCTGGTTTGCCTTTGGAGCTATGGCCCTTTGTTTCTTATTTTATTAGTGATTTATTTGTTGTTTTTTCACAAATTTTACTAGGGACAGACCAAAAATATGAGTAAAAAATCTGGACATTTTGCAAAAATCTGTACAGCTGAGATGTATGCAGAGAATATTTGGATTGAAGTCTGGCCTTCAGGATGAAAAAAAGTAAACATGTTAAGGAAACTATAAATATGAATCCAGGGAAATAAATCCATAAAGAGGATCGATAAACATTTCAGCATGACACTATGCATTGAAATATTTGGGAAATGGCATTAGAGAGAATTATATATAAAAATGTGTGATTTAGTGACTTCAGTCCTCAGTGATTTGCCAGAAAAACACACATTTTATGAGGAATAGGACAAAAATATGAGGCAAAACTCAGGACATTCTGTAAAAATCTGGACCGTTGAGAAGTGTGATAATATCTGGTGATGACAAATATTTTAATTTAAAAATCCAATAGTTTTCATGAATGCTTAATAACTGTTCAAATCTTCCTCTCACTCTTACTAAACTACAGCTAATATTCTAACTACTCTGCCAAGCAGTACTACAGTTCCTGTGAACTAGTTTCATATCTTTACAATGTTTGTTTGTTTGTGTCTTTCGGCTTTTCCCGGTTAGGGTGTATCACCCTTTTAAATACAGCACTTTTGCAGTATGTGGCAATTTTTATTCATACAGTCTATAATAATTTTAACTTTTAACTTAATTAGTTTCATCACCTTTTGAAAATGAGTGTAGTCTTTCATCCTTATTCATATTCATAGCATTCACCATTTGGGTGTTTATCAGTTAATTTTTACTTCTTGAATTAAAATCATTCATTTGTACCATCCACTTTTAAACTTCCACACCATCTGGACAAGTCCTTTTTACCACACAAACTCGGAGGTTTTCTTCTTAACACATGTGATAGATGATAACTATCTGCTCATAATAAAGAGGATTATTATTGGGTCTCCGATCATAACCTGTCTCATAACATGAGACATGGATGCTAAGGAATTCACCTCTTGAGAGCGAAGCTGTTGGCATCCATGTTGAGTAGACATACTATGAAGTTATGATCAACGATCCCATCATAATTTTTTGTACTGCTCCATGTAGTACTAGTTACAGAGAAAGAAAAACCTAAAGTGTTGTGTTGGCTTTGAAAGCTGGTAAAGCAGTTGGGAGATAGCAGGAGACTTTCTTACATATTTCATGTCTAAGGGAAGCAAGTTGCTTCCTAAATATATTTTGAGTGGCTGTAATGTTACAGACAGCAGGCAGTAAAGGAAATGAGATGAAGCCATGTCATGTTCTGCTGCTGTCATTTCTTGGCTGGCACTGTTAGCTTTTAGTGCCTAGCACCAGATGTGATCTTAACAATTGTTAAGCACCCTTCTAAACATTGTTAAGACTGGATCTCACACTAAAGTAGAGCATAGCCAGGTTGTTCTTTAACTGATGTTGGAGTCTAATCATGGCACTCCATGAACTACAAATTATTTCTGTCAGTGCTTGTTCTAATAAGCCATTGTTTAATATTCCATAGTTGCTTACTTGTATTACAGCATCAAAATGTGAAATATGTTTCTGACTCATACTAGTTGTAAAAGTAAATACACGTAACACTTATTAATATAGTCCAGAGAAAGCTTCTGCCATTTATAATCACATTTCCAAAAACAAATTGCACGATGCAAAACTCCACAATTATCATTTTTACAAATATGTTATTTATACCATTACAAATATTTACAGTTTCCTACCATGCCATAAATATAGGTTGCATAAGTGGAAGGGACTAGAGAGGCTCCCAAGGCAGTCTCTTTCATCTGGTTATATATTTTATCATGAGCTAAAATGGCATTTTCATTAATAAATGTCATAATATTTCTAACAGAAGTACTTTCTCATGTTCATAATACATTTCATCATCACTCACCAAAATTCAATAGCTTTAATACCTGTATGGTTTTAATTAATGCATGCAGTGGCTTTATATATAACTTTTTTACTTATGATTTTTCACCATAGTGACCTTGTTTCTACACAGTGCAAGAGCCATTCCTTACTCATTCCCTGTGTCAGGCAAGATCCCCAGCTGCACGAGGACTGTCATCCAGGCAGCCATAGGGCTTTTACCCTGAATACCTTATTTCCCCTACATGTCTCAGTAATAGCTAAACGTCTGATCATGCATTGGGCACAGTGTGAGGACATCATTCACTCAAAATAGTGATGTGACCCACTCAAGAAGCCCTGCTCCCTTTGGAACCAGGGAGCTCCTGCTGAGACTCCAGTCTCTATTGTGGATGTACTGACTGAAAACAAGTTCCAAGGCATGCCTTTCATCAACACCACTCCTGCCAACCCTCATCCAAGAGACAGGCAAACAGACCAGAACTCTTCTTTCCTGTCAAGACTGCCTCCTCCAGTACCCAAGTCACTAACTGAAATCCAGTCATCTGGATCACAGGCAGCCTCTATCCCTCCGTGCCAGGAAGATGGCCACTTTATATCCAAAGTTTCTAAAAAGGCATTTATTTTCTTTTTTTTTTTTTGAAAATCTTTTTATTTTATTATCTTATAGACAAACAATACAAACCACAGAAGAACACTGTACAAACATCAACAAAAACTATATACAACTATACATTGCCCATATCATTCACAATATACACAATAGATAATACATTAAGGAGATATAATACAAAAATGAAAAGTGTTTCAGGTTAAAAGACAATCAAAGAATACATTCCAAAAATTTTCAGAACAGAACTTGTGATTACCTTTATAAAAGAGATACTTTTGTGCCCTAATATGCCTAATTACCAATTCCTTTAGACCTTCCCATGTTAGTGCGGCTTGGCACTTCCAATGCAATGAGATATAATATTTGATAAATATGACAATTGAAATCACCACCTTGAGCTGAGCTTTAGGAATATTATCAGGAGGGATATGTAATAAAGCAAATTGCCAAGAAAGTGTTGATTTTTCGTATCCCATTTTCTCCAGAATAACTTTAAGGGCACACCATAGTCTGTACACACATTTGCAACTCCAGAAAATGTGATATATATCGGCTACTTGATCCTTACAAAATGGACACAGAGAAGATGAGTTGGGATGAATTTTATTAATGATTGCAGGTGTTAAATACGCATTATTGGTGATCATGAGTTGCGTATAAAATCATTTTTTAAAAGGGATATATTTAATACTTGATTTGAAAGCCTCTTTCATTAGTGCGGGAGTTATACTCGGGTCCTTATCTGACCAGAATTTAGAAAATACTGGCAAATTGTTAGATCTGATAGAGATTAATAACTTATATACATTGGAAGTCATTTTCTTTTTTAGCAGAAGAAGTTTCCAAATAACCTTGGCAATTTCGATATTTTCTCTAGATAAGTCAGGATGATCATAGTATGGATTCAATAGTTCAAAGATTTGTCTAGTTATTAAAGTATATTTATTGGATAAATTAAAGGTTTGCCTGATCTCGGATAACTTCAGATGTTTGACAAAGAAAAAGTCTGCCATGCACTTATCCTTAATTAGGGGGAAATTGTCCAGATTTATCAAGTTACCATTTAGAGTTAAATTGGGATTAAGATGTATTGGTTGGAGGGAAATGAACGCCTGCAAAAGTTTTAGCGAAGACAATAGTTTATGAAATCTGATAACGTTATATTTGAGGCCATAAAAGATTTTATATTTGTCTAGACTAACTTTGCTCAAGAAAGGTAAGGCGGATGGATTGAATTTAAGGGATCTAATATAATTGAAGTAAAGTAATACCCAGTTAGGGTGCCAGGCATCTGAGGTATTAATATAGTTTGCTATCTTAATAATTCTACTACTTTGAATAATATCATAGTAAAGTTTGAAGTCAGGAAGAGAAATACCACCCAAATCCTTCGGGTAAGTAAGTTTAGAGTACGAAATTCTCACCGATTTAGGAGACCAAATAAACTATGCAATATATTTCCCATGTCTTTTTATTCCTTTTTATACTTCCATACCACACTTATTATTCCCCACTGAATAGGTAGCTGTATGATTATATGTGATTCTTGGAATGTTAAGGGATTACAGCTGATCAAAAAGAGGAGACTCTTCATGCACATGTGCTTTAAATCAAAAGCTGATATAATTTTAGTTCAGGAAACACATTTGCTCAGCTGCAATGGGAGCACGAAAAAAGGAGGCCGTGGTTGAAAAAGATCATTGACTCCGGAGTTAAATCGAATAGTGCTGGGGTTGCCATAATAATAAAGAAAAAAAAAATTCCCTTTTGATATTATTAAATGTGAATCTGGCAAGGACGGCAGATGGTGTTTATTTACTACCAAGTTATCCCACATTGATAAACCCATTGTATTCTTGAATATCTACTCTCCTTGTGCTAACCAACAAAATTTCTATATGGTTATTTACAACATTCTCTCCTCCTTCCCCAACCACTATTTTATTATAGGAGGAGATTGGAACTCCGTTCAGAACCCCACTACAGATAGGTCGAATGGTAATACAAATTATAATAAACTAGCCGTGTCAGTATTAGCTGAGCTCAAGGAAGATTTCAATTTGCTTGACCCATTTATATCACACAGAAAACCCACTGATAGAGTTAACTTCACTTTTTTCTCCAATTGTCATAAGAGTTGGTCCAGAATTGATTTCTTTCTTCTTCCTTCGATCCTGGCTAACTACCAAATAGAACTACATATTGATAACAGAAATTTATCTGACCACTCGAAGTTATCCCTCTCCCTAGATTACAATCAGAGGTGTAACAGTAGAAATAGTCCATTGTGGTGGAGACTTAATCCTAATCTACTTCAAAAAGAAGGAATTGCTTCGATTATAGAAGATAACTTAAACCAATTTATACAAGCATCAAAAGACCAGGATATTCCTATAGATATATTATGGGCCTCCACAAAGGCGGTAATTAGGGGCATTCTGATAAATAAAGCCTCTTACTTCAAGAAATTATATCGTAAAAGGGAGTCTGAAATGAGCAAGAAAATATCAGAATGGGAGAATAAACTGCAGATCAAATATGATAGCGAGATAGAATCGCAGTTAGTTAAGATGCAGAAAGATTATTTATCTCTACAGGCAGATAATTTATCAGCTCATGAAACCAAAATGCTGGCCAAATATTCTGATTGGGCTCAATGCCCGTCTAGGTTCTTGGCTAGGCTAATTAATCAGAATAAGCCATCACACATTTTCTCTCAAATTTCTTATCAAGACAAACTCTACCATGATACACAGGATATTATAAAAATCTTTCAAAAAATTTACACTGAGCTCTATAGCTCACCTAATGACCCTATCGATTTTTTCGTGCTATATGATACCCTTAAAGAATTATCTTTCCCAAAACTAAATACGGATCAATTTCACTTGTTAGATAAAGAAATTACTTCTCAGGAAGTCCTGGATGTGATCAATAACCTCAAATTGAATAAGGCCCTGGGTCCTGATGGATTCACAGCAGAATTCTACAAATTATATCCCAACAAGTTCTCACAGGCTTTATATTTGATTTATAATCATATTCTCCACCAGGGTATAAGTGATCCCCATTTCAATGCATCTAAGACTATTCTTATCCCTAAAGGTAAAGCAGATTCTACCAAACCGGAAAATTTTAGACCCATATCCATTATTAATGTAGACTTAAAGATCTTGGCCCAAATTTTTGCCAATAGACTTAAAGTACTGCTACCTAGTATAGTCTCTAAAGAACAATCGGGCTTCATTAGAAATAGACAGACCTCGGATCATACTCTAGCTTTAGAAGCTATGATAACTTTCGCCTTTAGCTAGGTACCCCTGTACACTCTAGCAATAGATGCTTCTAAGGCCTTCGATAGAATGAGTATGAAATTTTTACTCTCTATTCTACCTCTATTTAACTTTCCTACATTGTTCACAAAATTTATTGAGACCATCTACCACAAAGCCTATACAACACTACATATTAATAATGGTATATCTGAAAGGATTAACATAATTAATGGTACGAGACAAGGTTGCCCTCTCTCTCCTTTATTATTTAATCTATATATAGAGCCTCTCTTCCTTCTTATTAAACAAAAAACTCATCAGATCATCCCCAAGCTATTTAGAACTAGTATCCCCCTCTCGGCATTTGCGGATGATCTAAATATTTACCTCTCTTTACCAAATTCGGACTTAGAGAAAATCATGAAATCCATTAATATCTTCTCTAAATTTGCCAACTACAAAGTTAACAAAAACAAATCTCAAATTTTTCCGGTTAATATCACATCACCATATCCCCTAAATTTTTTCCTCTGATGTTATTCCAGTTAATTCAAGTATTCGTTACCTGGGGGTAACTTTCTCAACTGATCAATCTATTTCATATCAGGAGAACATTTCTTCTCTTTGGAAGGAGGTGCAATGGGATTTAAAGAGATGGTCTCAACTTAAACTTCCCTTTCCGGCACGTGCAACTATTATAAAAATGAATATCCTTCCCAGATTCTTGTATATTTTCAACGCGACTAATTCGATTATCCCTCTATACTTTTTCAATAAATTACACTCAACCTTTTCTAAAAGGCATTTATTTTCTAGTAAAGTAGCATTAAGAATGTGTAAAATCTTACTTGTATCTTGCACACATGCTTTATTTTTTTTAACAAATGACTCAGGACAGTATCTAAATACATAAAAATATATATATAGATAAAGGTTCTATGAGTCTGCCAATCACAGTTATAAAAGGTCTTCCTTGTAGCTTTTGTAATGATTTATGGATTTGGGGGAGTAAGTACACTGATACCAGAACGGAATTCTCTACTAAAGAAATGCATACATTTGTAAATCAGTCTTCTCCCTTTCAAGTGTTTCTTGCAGTAAAAGAAGGTGCATCTTTTGATTTTCACTGTCTTATGTGCTATTTTTTAAAATCCTGTCTGACACAGATCTTTTTAATTTTAATAAGAACTTAGTGTCCTGAACTACTATGGCACCATCTTTGTCAACCCTGTTAGTTAACTATTGTAGTGTTATTATGCAGAGGATTTAAAACTTGTCTTTCTCCTTTTCTCATATTAAGATTATTGACATTATTTAGTGCCCCATGATTATTTTCACATTTTTCAACAGAGCTGACTCAAAGGCATGTCCCACAGGATGCTTCTTTAGTATGAAAGTTGTTGGTCTCTTTAACCTCTTTGTATCATACTCACTATTTATATTGTCATTTTCAGCAATAGTTGAATTAGTTTTTCTACAAATGTTTTATATCCCAAAATAGCTCAAATTATTTTATGAAAGGGATACAGATAAATGACAATTCTTTTACAAATGCAAATATTTCATCACTGGTAAACCTCAGATTGGACAAGTTTTGCACATTTGTTTTATTTAAATATTTTATGTCTGGTTCCACACTGTTTAAAATTTCTCTTCACTCCCATCCGTTGAAGTTTAATTTACATATTTTAAGCTATCACTTAATATTTATATCATTATAACATAAAGAGCTTTCATTTTATGATAACTTACTGATGTCTGTGTTATTAGTATTCATTTACTTACTTCGTTTTTGTTAACTTAGTGGACTATCTAAGGACCCTTTTCAGACATAACATGAGCCATAATGTTGTTACCAGATGGGTAGCTAACTGGCTCACTGATAGAACCCACCTAGTCAAAATAGGGGAAGCCACCTCAAGCAGTAGACCCGTATCGAGTGGCATACACCAGGGTTTGGTCTTGGGGCCTCTGTTATTTGGGATATACTTTTCTGATGTGCAGGCAAAACCAGTGGGCTATGGCTGACCAAGTTTGCAGATGACTGCAAGCGGGGCACTGAAATAAATTCCCCTAGTGACGTGGACATCCTCCAAGAGGGTCTCACCCAAACAAATGACTGGTGCCAGAAACATGGCCTCAAGCCGAATACAAAAAAAGTATCATCATCCCCTGTGGGGAGAATGACATCCCCACAAGTTATCACATTAATACCAATATCCTAAGCACACAGTCAGTCATGAGGGATATGGGCACCCAGATTGATAGCAACCTGACTTTTGACCACCATGTTGCTTCCATTGTACGGAAAGCTTTCTACATAGCTCACTTCATAAATAAGAGTATCTCATCCAGGGACAAGGAGGTCATAACATCCCTGTATTCTTCCCTTATAAGGTCCAGTATTGAGTACAACACCCCATTCGGCATGTACCTCACAAAGCACATGCAGCATCTGGAGAGACCACAGAGGTTCCTCACCAGGAGAATCCAGGGCCTCAAAAAATCTACCGTACTCAGATAGGCTAAAAGCCCTATCCCTCTAATCTGTTTCATACAGACTCCTCAGAGGTGACCTGTGTCTGGCATACAAGGCAATCTCAGACCCCACCTTGATGGGACTGCTGTATATCCACAAGTCAAGCTCCACTTGAGTAACCCATACGCGAGGCCTCAGCCTGGTCTGTGACATCAATAGGACTTGTTGGCGGGACAGATTTCTATCCCAGAGACTCCCCTATCTGTGGAATAGACTGTCTCTCCACGTCAAGCAGAGTACCTCTTTACCCTTTTTAAGCACAACCTGGATAACTGAATAGAAAATAGAAAATACATCCCTGGGATTCCACCCGTGTCCCTGCTGGATAGGGACATCTGGTGCTGATTTGTCTATACATGGACTAAACTAGGCTAGGCTTATAAGGGCCTGAGGGCCAATAGCTTAGTAACTTCCTATGATCCTATAATGCTCAAAGATTACAAGACAGTTTTTACATGTCTTCAGTCAGACAGTCTAGCAAAAAAAAAAGTTAAATTACAAACAGACAGTTTTACACATATGAGCCCAGAATAACAAATACTGTATAGTGCAACAGAGTTAAGATGGACATGTTTTGAATCATTAACATAGAATTGCAAGGCAAACATTGATTCAGGCAGATTAATTAACAATGACATTTATGAGAACAATAAGCAGTATAAACATTGTTTCTGTAGCTGCTACATGAATATTCATGAAGATGGTATGCTACTTAGGCAATGTTGCCGTAACATTTACATTTAACAGAGGCTAAATATTCAGGTAGTTGTGTTTTGAAATAAGACAAGTTTTGTGCATTGCTGATTGCTTCTGGTAACTGATTTCACATAGCTGAGGCAATCTTTCAGATGATTATTCCCCAGACACTAATTCATATATGTGTGTGCGTGTGTGTGTGTGTGTGTGTGTGTGTGTGTGTGTGTGTGTGTGTGTGTGTGTGTGTGTGTGTGTGTTTTTTATCTAAGGGGTCCTTTGATGTGTGATGTTTAGGGCATAACATAGGCATGATATTTCTCATTTACTGGCTAATTGGACGGAGAGTTTTCCTGGTGTAGTTAGACAAAAAAGTGCAGTAAGAGGCAGTCAGGGTGTTCAAGAAGTGAGAAAAAACTGCAGCTCTTATTATGTGCTGTTTCAAATGTAATAATGTTGTGACACAAATGCAGCACGAGACTAGGATGTTATGCATCTAGTTTAGGTACCATTAGGCCTAATACTACAGATAATCTTGCATCAGATGATAAATGGTTGGTAAGCCTGTAACAAACTTTATGTTGTTTAAGTACTTTGTCTCCATAAAAAGAGTAAGGCCAACAGTAGTCCTAGTGATTTAACACTGATTTTGTCTTACTGAGTTAACTCTTTTCTAATAACTAAAAATGTTGCGTGCCAATTAATCAACCAGTACCAAGGATGGAGGAGAAGTATCCTACATGCACACATTGGTGTAGCGGTTGTATTGTCGCCTCACAGCAAGAGGTTCTCTGGTTCAATTCTCAGCTGGAGTGCCTTCTGTGTGGAGTCTGCATGTCCTCCCTGCAGCCGTGTGGCTTTTCTCCAGGTGCTTCGTTTTCCTCCCATGTTACAAAGACATGCTTCTGGAGTGTTTCTTCCAGGGCCTCCGCTGGAAATTGGCTCCGTTCCAAGTCGGACTTTCCAAGTAAACAAAAATAAAATAAATTAGATTCTTCCCCCTTCTGCATAACAGTACAGTCTCTGAGCTAGCATAAATAAGCAGGAGGTGGTATGGGGGATACATTCTCCATGTGATGGGTACAAGTCCCAAAGCAAAATGCTTTATTTATATTTTTCCATACTGTTAATGTATCTTTGCAAAAGGTGAGTTGTTGCTACTCTAACCCCAGGCAGGTTGATGTATGGACACTGTCAAAAGCTTAAACTCATCTGAGTTGTCCTCAGTGAGTCAGCTGTTGACAAAACCAGACAGATCTCTATGATTAAGACAGATATCTAAACATGCATTTTGCCGGACTTATTATATAGGATTGGTATGATGATCCTGTATTTTAAGTTTGTCTAAATCTTCTTTGGAGTTTTCCAAAGATTATGATATTGGTCCTCTTAAGGTTTAAAATTAGCTTGTTGCTTAGTAGCCAATAAATATTTTGTTGAAGTATTTCTATAATTTTGTCCATAAATTGTTGGATGCTTTGTCTTCATTGAGCATGTTAATATATTGAATGTATATGGGAATGTTTAGTTCATCACTGGCCTCAAACAGATCATTAATAAATATTGAGATCATTAGACATAATGCTGAGCCTTGAGGTACTTCAAATGACAGAACCAGAAACAAACATGAGAGTTTTGCAGCTAAAGTAATTACTGAACCAGTTTGATTTGGTCCATCTTCAAAACTCATTTTTCAAGTTTAGAAAGGAATAAACTATTGATAACACATTTTAATGCCCGTTGAAAGTCCATGAGGTCCCCAGACAGTAGGCACTTTTTGTACTTATGTCTATGAAGACACATATTACTAATAGCTTGTATTAGTGTAAGCTTTCGTGAAACCATCTCATTTTTGAAAGAGAAGCCTTATGTGCTTTAAGATCTGTGAATATGTTTTTCTCTATGATCTTTGATAAAGGATTAAATTGGGTATTAGTCTGTTGGTCATTTGTCCTTTTTAGGTGTGGTAGCATTAGGCAGGGGAGTAATCAGGCCCATTTGAGAAGGGGGGCAATGCCAGAGGTGAGGGAGGGAACAAGGCTTGGGCCAACTTGAAAAAAACATGGGTGCAGGTTAGTTTTGAGTTGTGACTGGGATGCAGCTGTTCATGCACCATTCCACTTCCTTTAATAATGATATTTCTAAAATGGAAGGTGTGCCTATAAAGGACTTACAGTGAACAGGTGGCAAATTATATGTAATTTGAGAAGGTATAGTATTTTGACATACTAATATGTCCATTTATAGCATTCAGTAGGTAGAGACGGAGGATATGTTTTTACTTGGAAGTCCCAGTGACAGATTTTCTGAAAAGCTTTGAGAATGCTTGGAATTCTCTTTTTCTCTGGAAAAAGTGGTTGATATTATAAAATTGTCTTTCCTTCAACTGAGTCTTAAGTGTAGTGGTGAGCAGGGAAAGAAGTACCTCAAAGCCTTCTAAACATGGAATAGAATAGCTTGCCTTAAAACATGATATATATATATATATATATATATATATATATATATATATATATATAAGGAAACATTTAAAACAGTGATAACATTGTGTTCCCTTGGGGCAATATTCCAGTTTAGAGGGTCAAATTCCATTGACAGGATAGTTTCCTTGAGTATCGGACATTATAGGCACCGAAGAGACTTGATATTTTTCTGATCAATAAGGGGTTACTGGGCAGCGATCATTTAATGAACTTGATAAGACATCTTTTTTCAGAGAAATTTAAATAAGTATAATGAAATATGTGCAAAATGTTTCATTATAAAAATAATACAGTTGTGTAATGAAAATAATCAGTGGATAATGAATTTCTAATTTGGAGTATTTTTAAAAAATATTTATCCCCAGTCTTTTTTTGATAAGTTCCTTGATGCTGCATTCTTCTACTACTAACTTAGACAGATGAGACCTCGGTTTTATATCTAATGTGAAGACTGCATGCCAGGAATACAAGACAACCCCACCCCATAATGTATTGCAGTGTCATCACTGGAACATGAATACAATCTGGGGATAGAACCTACAGCTTGCTGATCTTCCATAATCAAAAAAAAAAAAAATAGAGAAAAGAAAAATTGTGAGTGTACTACCTGGTGAGGTACTGACACTTGCTAAGGTAAAGTAGGAAATAGAAAGGGTGCAAATGTGGGAGAGAAAGTTTAATATATTTTTGGAAGAGATAATGGTAGCTCATTTCCAAAGTGACAGCAAATTTCCACCGGCCAGGAAAAGGTTAAATATATGTGTTAGCGGAGAACATAAGAAGTATTGCAGACTTTCTGAAACTTAGGAAGGATGCCATTTTTGGTAGTTTGCCTAAATCTGGAGATTTCTGTAGTAATTTGCTGGATGGAGAAGGCAGGGTGAAATAAAATATTGAGAAGGTTCAAGTTTATAAAATGTTGAAGAAATGGAAGGAAATGGTAAGGAGAGGCTGTCATAAAAATCTGAAAATGTTTGTGTGACTGAATGAGAATTTCAGATATTAGACTCATTCACTAGGTCACTAAGTGAAGGTTGTCCTGGGGCCAACCCTAGTTACACCTCCATTCATAGATATAATATATTATTGTTCTCCCTGTTCATCAACAATATCAGCAAAGATCTTCCTAGCCTTCATCTCATCCTGATATCCTGATGACACATTTTTACTCAAATCCAACAGAATGTAGAACATCCTACAAACAAACAAGTCTTATATCTCATTTCTTAAAACTTTGCAAACGGACTGTGGCAAACAAGCTAGTTATCAGTCCTAAGAAAACTACATTGATGGTATTTTCAACAGAAAGAAAATTACTAACAATTTAACCACTGACTCTTAAAGACACTAGCAATAATATCATCCCCAATGTCATTAAACAAAAGTACCTAAGACTTGCTTTAGACCCATGCTTCAGTTTTCCAGACACATGGACAAAATCACCACAAAGGTTTCATCTCAACTTAAATTGTACTACCTCATCTCTCACCTTCTCTCAGTGTGAGGACAGGGATAGCTAGAAATCTCCTTAGACCAAAATGTGAGTATTGCCTGCACTTATTATCCTTTCACTCAGCCTATAATACACACGAACTGTGGTCTCTTAAAAATAGCATATGTATCTTTGTAAACTTAGCAGATCATAGAAAACATCATTGTGATGTACTCAGGTCTATTGACTGGCTCCCTATTGCATTCAGAGCAACACTTCTGATCTGTACCTCATATTTAAGATAATAAACTTAGGATATTGTCCTCCAGTAAAAAGAATATTACAGGTAAGGGAGCAAACCAACTCATTAAAAGGAAATTATGAAGAAAAGCTTTTGCTTGTTAAACATTCTTTTAAGACAACAGTTGGAGAAAGAGCTTTTTCTAAATTGGGTTCAGCTACTTGGAACAAGCTACCAAATGAAGTAAGAAATCAGAAGACCTTAACAGCTTTCAAAACTTTATTAAAATGTCTTCAGAATGAAGCTGTATCTGTTTTATGGCCACTGGATTATATTCATCGTCACTATTAGTATGCAATGCCCTCAGATAACTATAGAACCTTTGCAATGTGTAAATAGTGTAAATAGCAGTAAAATGGTAAAACCCCTTATCTCCCCTCTTACCTGGCACCATGTTCCAGATTTTCTGACTACTGGGTCGACTCTTAGGGGTGTGTTGTCAATATGATAGTTACCAGAGATGGATGACTTCCTGAAGGATACTATTATGCATTTATTGGCATTTAGTTTTAGTCCACAGCTCTGACACAACTTATTTGTCTGTGTTAGCCCTTCCTGGAAAACATAAGTGTCAGTGTGGGATTCTATGACTGCTCCTAATTTACAATCATCTGCAAAGTTGGTCATCTAGAAGCCCTTGGCATTGGACTTGACTTCCGAGAAGTAAATGCCAAAAAGGAGCAGCCCCAGGAATGAACCCCGAGGGACTCCACTTATAACTGGCCTCTTTGTAGAGGTGGACTCCCCAGTTCTAACTTCCTGGGTCCTGTCTGTTTGTCAGCTGGCTAACCACATTGTGGCATAAGGACTTATACCTAACCTCCTGAGTTTATCATCAATGATGTCTGAAAGGGGTATTGTGTCAAATGCCTTGGCTAGGTCAAGGTTGGCAGTGTGAAACATTTTGCTCTAATCCATTGTTTTGGTGACTGTCTCAAAGAAGTCCACCAGGTTGAGTAGGTATGACATGCCTTTGATGAAACCAAATTGGGTTGCGTCCAGTATCTGGATTTCCATGATAATTCTTTCCATGGCTTTGCATGTGAGACAAGTGAGACTTATGGGTCTCTAGTTCAAGGGTCTGTAGATGGCCTACCTTTGTGCAGAGGGATGACTGTGTTCTCCATTTGTGAGGCACAAAGCTTGTTTGGAGGCTACAGTTAAATAGTGATTCCAGACAGCCTGATAGGTCATGTTTCGTGCTATTTAAAAGGTATCCTGGGATATTGTTTGGGCTCATTGATACAGTGTTCTTGGTCTTAGTGAGAGCACTGAGGACCTGATCCCTAGTGATAGTAGGGGGAGTTATATTCAATGGCATTTTCAGAAGGGTTGTTGAAGGGGGAGAGAGGGGTAATGTTCCTGCCATTAGGTTTGCTATATCTTCTGGCTCAGTACAGCTGGCTCCATTAGCAATGAGCTCTGCATACAACTGTGTATTGCCTTTGAGGTTGCAAACATAGCTATAGAATACCTTGTGATTATCCTTGGCATAAGATGCCAAATTTACCTTAAATCTGGCTTTTGTAGACTTTATTTGTCCGCTGAGTTGTTTGTCTAATTCCATGAGAGTGCGTTCATCCTGCTGTGTGCTGCACCTCCTAATTTTGTCATTATTTTCTTCCTCCTGTTATACAGCCGATTGATGTTGTGATTCCCACCAGGGTAGCTCGTTATATGAATTAGTTCTACAGTTATTCCTGGTGCATACAGTTGCCTCTATACAACCATTAACATGCTTGTATAGGGTTTCTGTGAACAGTTCCGCATAGGTAGCAGTGTTTTCAGGGTTTATAGGGGCTTGAAAATTTGTCAGGTTATCACTTAATAGTAGGAAGTTAGCCATAGAGCAGTTCGTGAACATTACTGGGCTAGCTGGGGTTCCAGGGTTTATTTTTACTTCACAGGAGACTGTTTTGTGGTCTGACCTTATTAGAGAGGACATTACACTTGGGGTGTGCAGTGCTTTTCCATACTAGTAAATATTGTAAATGTAAGTACTGTAAGTACTATACTATCATAGAGTTGTGCTACTATTACATTCCAACCATCTATAAATGTATTTTGCACCTTTTTGTATGTACTATCGTATAACAACAGTACTACTGTATTCAAACTTTCTATAAATGTACTTTACAACTTTCCTGCCATCTGTATGTTTTCCTACCATCTTTAAATGTACCTTGTTATTTAGTATATGTTTCTTGCCCTCTGGGTCTGCTTTTTATTGAAAAGGGTCAGTAGATCTGTTCACCAACCAGGTTAACAAATAAATAAACAAATGTAGTGGATAATAATCAGGTCTCTGATCATAACCAACTTATGTACTCATAACATGGATGCAAAGTTCACCTCGAGGGTAGAACAAAGATTGAGTTTGGTGATCATATCCATATCAAGAAAATGTAGCAAGTTAGTTATGACTAGAAAAATCCAGTTATAATTATTTGGAGGCTACAGTTAAATAGAAATTCCAGAGGGCCTGATAGGTCATGTTTCAGGTTATTTAGAAGGCATCCTGGGATACTGCATTGGCCCATTGATGCAGAGTTCTTGGCCCTAGAGAGAGAGAGAGACACACACAGAGAGACTACATGGAGCCTTAACTGCCCTGAAATAATACTGGTTACAGATAAAACGTGTAGAAACAAGAAGTATTTTATAGCATACCTCTCAACCTCTTAGTGCAAGACAAAATGGGGGGACAAAGGCCAAACAATAGGGACATATTTTGACTACTGCTCATATAAACTTAGGACATTTTTAGAGTAACAGAGTTTGTTTTAGCATACTTTTTCTGAAAGATTTGAAGTCTGAAACTCAAATGTATATCATTATTTACTTACGTCAATCCTCAGATCATCCCAGTGATTTGCCAGGAAACCACTAATTTTATGAGGAACAGACCAAAAATATGAGCCAAAAATTCGGACATTCTGTGAAAATCTGGACAGTTGAATGGTGTGTTTTTCAGTCTTGAATGTTGTAACACATTTAACACTGCCATGCACACAGTGAACACCTATAAATACTGATAGACACTTCCCAATGTCACACACTTTTCCTTTATTTGAAGTGTAATGTGCATTGCATCTTTCAGATCTGTAAAAGCACTTGTGATGCTGTCCTGTGGTGGCTTCCATGTGCTATAGAGTGAGGCAGTATAACAACATTTAAAGGTACTTAACAAAAGTTAATAAGCACTTTAAAGAGCTGTTATGATCAGGTCTTATGCTGCATCAGAATATAGCTGATTATTTTTATGCCAATTTTGCAGCATAATCAGCACGCTTCATGTACTACAAAAAATTACCAGTGGTTGTTACTTCTGGTTCTAATCCAGACTGTCACAAGGAAGTTGGCTAAACGAAATGATTATAGATTACAGTTCTGTAATTCAGTTATCCGAGTCTAAGGAAAAGACATTAAGTGATGTTTTGTAAAAACATACCAAAGTATTTAAGCATGAGATATGCTCAGTGAAGGGCGCTACTATGAAGACACGTGTAAATAGCAACAAACTTCAACATCTTTTAAACCAATGTCAGTCCTATTTGCTTCAAAAAGAAATGAAAAAGACAGAATTAAACTATGTTTTGTGTGAGGTAACCATATGTGTAATATTTTTAGATTGGACTAGATCCATTGCTCCTATCGGTAAACAGGATAGTTCCAATAGGATCTGTGTTGACAAGAAGCTTTGTGGTTATGCTTAATAGAAAAGGTTCACTTGCTCTGTTAGCTGGTAGTAAGCAGTCTCCAAAGTTGGTTATGAGCCATGAATACCAGCTAGATCTGTTAGATTAAGATTCTAAAAATCTTCTGCTCACAAATTCCCATTAAGTATTTATTCTTATTTAGTCTGCTGTGTAAATAAATTTTACATAATAAAAATTATTTGGTAAATAATTCTATCTGTTACTAAGTTTTTCTATAATCACTTTTTCTAGCTCTATTGCAATTAAGTATACTCGCTTAAAATACACTTTCTAACATAACACTCATTCTTACAACATAACTACCATTCTCTAGAAACTGGTTTCACCTTTATATTCTGCTGTTCCCTTGCTGTACTATGCCTACTATGCAAATACAAGAGTATTAGACAAGTTACTATGAATAAATGCCACAGATATATGTACTTCTTTTATGATTCGGTTTTATATATTATTTTATGTTTCTTCTTCTTCTGGCTTTTCCCGGTTAGGGGTCGCCACAGCAGATCACCTGTCCACTCATGACTGGCAGTGGAGTTTTACTGTGTCGAGTTGCTAATCTGGCACTCAACCTTCCACAGAAGGCACACACATGCACACACTCAAGCCTAGGGCCAATTTAGAGAGTCCAATCCACCTACAGCATGTCTTCAGGATGTGGGAGGAAACCGGAGCACCCGGAGGAAACCCACGCGACCACAGGAAGGAGATGCAGACTTCGCACAGAAGGCACCCCAGCTGAGGATCGAAAAAGAGAAGCTCTTGCTGTGAGGTGGCAATGCTAACCGCTGCACCACCGCTGCCACCCATATTATTTTATGTTTCTGATTCTGTGAAATCCCCGATTCGAGGAACAAAAGTGTTTAATCTTGAATAAACTTCAGCATATTATTTCTAAATTCATTTGGTATTGAATAGTGTTTATTCTAACATGAGGCTCTGTGCAGTATTGCTGTTGTATTTTTATTTAAAAACAAAGTTCATAAAATAAATACTCACTTTGCAGTATAGCTGTAAACTTCACTGCCTCTCCTAGCTAAAAAGAGCAGTTTTAGCCTGGGGGGGGCTGGAAGGAAAAGGTGCATTGAGAATGGCCAATCTTCAGAGAAGCAGTAAATAGTAAATATCACTGTGTTTGCTTGGCATGATAAATTGTCCATTTAAGGCAGTATAGCACTTGAAGATATTTATAATTATTCAAAGATGTACCAATTGAACATCTAGCTTGCAAAGTGGCTCCATACATAGGATATCACAGCTTACACTGTAGACATTCACAGTTAGCAGAAAAGACTACCTATTTGTTTGTAGAATGTGAGAAAGATGTCCATTTAAAAAAATTCAAAAAATGAATAAGGAATGCTTAAAAGAAAATGCTGTATGAAAACATTCAGCGCCAAGTGGGGTCATCACAATAAGACTGAATTCATAGTTAACATAAAATAGTTATCTGTTTTTTTTTTTTAAACCAGTGCTCTTATAATTAATCACTTTACAAAAACACAGTTTTACAAAGTTCTTAAAGCTATGAATATTACTGTTCTAGTTGGGTTTAAACAGTTACAATATCTTTATTGAGCTGTATTGTATTCAGTAACTTGAGCAAAATAAAATATTTTTAAAGAGTAAATGTTGTAGTGATACTCAGGTACTCTAATTACAAATAGGTCTCTAGGAGGTGGTGGAAATCTCAGAGTAGATGTTAAATAGACTTACAGGAGATAAGAACACACTGCATTCTTTCTTTGAAAAGGTGAAAGCTTGTGTTACTCGGTACCAACACAGAGCATTTGCTCTTGCACTGGAAATTGATATTGTATACACTTACACATTGCAATAGTTTTAGAGGTTTATAACTGGGCATTTTTCTGACTGTACAAAATCTGAAAATTGAATGAGCAGCTTTTACTGATGAACATAGGGAAAAGGGAACAAAGACACAGAAATTAGAGGACTATAGACCTGCTGGCTAAAATTAAGAAGGGCACACAATTTTCACAAGGACAGAATCCATTTGGAAGAAAAGACTGACAAAAAGTATCTAAAATTCCTGTACTATAATGTTAGTGGTCTAACTGACCCAGGAATGTACTCAAAGATTCTCTACTTTGCAGAAAAAAACCTGAAAAAAATGACATATACTATTATGTTGCAGGAGATTCATTTTGGCAATGAAGACCACAGTAAGCTAATACACATACGTTTTAGAGAAGGGTATTATGCAGGCTATGAGAAAAAAGGGAGAAGAAGTGTCATTTGCCTAAGAGCTTGTGGGGTCCTCGAATAAATGAAGCAAGACTTAGTAATAGAGAATCAAGATATGCTATTGAGGTGTTATCAGCTAGATAAAAGAATAACGATTACTAACATTTATGTTCCCCTCATGAAACAGAAAAGGGAGGTAAGGAGGTTAATCAGAGAGGTAACTGCTTTCATCAAGCAGCTGTAGGTATTAGTGGAGATTGGAATGTTATGGTACATAGAACAAACATAGATAAGGGTACCAAACATTACACAGCTGAAAAAGAAGGAAGGCTCCTGAAGGCTATCACAAAATTGTTTGGTTTATTAGACATAGAAATGCAAACCTACACACAGTACACTTAAAAATCAGTGATGCATAATGCCAGATCCAGAATAGACAGTAAGCAGAATGCATACATACACACACACACACACACACATATATATATATATATATATATATATATTCATATCTATATATATATATATATATATATATATATATATATATATATATATATTTATATATATATATATATATATATATATATATATATAAAATATAATATATATATATATATATATATATATATATCCACATACTGTGAGAACATGTATGTGTGGTAAGTCACAGAGAGAACTGAGAGAACTACCCATTGTGATGTCAGATCCCTCTGCATTAGTACTGTGGAATGGATACCAATACCTAACATGACTATTGAACACAGGCATTGCAAATTCCCTCCAAGTATTTGAAGCTATTCTACTTTAAGAGGTGGTATACAGAGAAATTATTAATGATGTTGAAAGACTTAATGAAGAATCCCTAAGTTATACTAGCGTAATGGGATAGGTTTAAAACTAAAGTAAAACGAGAAACCTAGTTTAAACTGAAAGAAAATGGGAAATAGAGAATGAGTTGTATTTAAGCATGTACAAAGTGAAGAAGTTGCAAAACAAGAAGAGAAAATTAAATAAAGATGAAATACAACAGTTGGAGCAGGCAAAGACCAAGACAAATGAACATGTGGGTAGGTGGAGTGATTATAGAAAAAATGGCAATTAAATTAGGTTATTCTGATAACACCCCACAGGCTTAAACACAGCTAGTGCAGGGACACAGGCAGCAGAGAACTGAGATGGGAATAACAAGTATATGACTCACAAAAAATAAACTATCTGGAGACCCTAAAATAATTCTGTGCACATTTAAGAGTGTCTGTGAAGAGCTACACAGAAGTGAACAAAAAGATGATATCCTAAACTTATGACAGTTTCCCTAGGTGGTGCAGTTGCCCCAACTTTCATAGAAAGGGGGTTTATTTGCTCATACCAAAAGAAGGAAATGTCTCTCCATTAAGTCTAGCACCTATTGGATCTATTTCAGTATTGAACAGTAACTAACTATTCATGGGTAGATTGTCTGCTAGAATGGCAAAAACGTTGTCAAGTTTTATACATTTTTCAATATGGCTTTATAGAAGGGAAACAGACATCTGATAATGTAATTAAAGCAACCATACTGATACAGAGTGCTACAGAGAGTGGGTGGCAGTTACTAGTAATGAGCCTGGATACAGAAAGGACTTTCAAAAGATTGAAATGGTACTACTTAAAGCAAGAATTGACTAAATATACAATACCCCCCCACACACACACACACACACATATATATATATATATATATATATATATATATATATATATATACAAAAAACTACATAGAGATATAATAAACATATATACCTATATTTTATGCACGTGTGTGTGTGTGTGCGTGTGTGTGCGTGTGTGTGCGTGTGTGTGCGTGTGTGTGTGTGTGTGTGTATGATATATATATATATATATATATATATATATATATATATATATATAAAAACACACACACACACACACACACACACACACACACACATATATATATGTGGAAAATATCACATATAATTCCCCTCCACAAAGGCGGACCATCCACAGAACTAACCAATTACCGCCCCATAGCTATTCTCTCTCCACTCTCCAAAATACTAGAGAGATGCATACAGTCTCAGGTCTCAGACTACCTCCTTACTAACAACCTCCTTTCCAGTACTCAGCATGGTTTCCGACCAAACCATAGCACCACCACTGCCTTACTCTCCTTTACTAACACTATCCTTCAGCATAAAAACAATGCCTATCTCTCCTCTGCTATTTTCCTAGACCTATCTAAAGCATTTGACATAGTCCCACACAAACAACATATCTCTGTCCTCAATAACTTCTCCTTCTCTCAATCAGTCACCAACTGGTTTCAGAGTTACCTGTCTGACCACCAACAATCCATTGTATGGCAGAATGACATATCTCCCCAACTACCTGTCTCCATAGGGGTTCCCCAAGGATACATCCTTGGACCCCTACTCTTCTCTGTTTTCACCAATAATCTAGCCTCTGCCAGCAAACATGGCACACTCATACAATATGCAGATAATCAACCATCATCTGCTCAGCCCAGTCCCTACCCAAACTGCAAAAAGTCACACAGGAAGCCTTTTCCTCTGTTGAAACTTGGTTATCCAATGCCAAAATTAATACTCAACCCAAACAAAACTAAACTACTCATCTTCGAACCCACTAAATATACTCAAAACAACTCTCACTTTAACATCACAGCAAAAGACAACACCACTATATACTCAACTGAACACACCAAATTGCTAGGAGTGGAAATAGACAATAAACTAAAATTTGACATTCACATATCCATGACCATAAAAAAAGTCCACAAAAAACTAGGAGCGTTATACAGAAATAAGCAACTTCTCACCAAAGCAGCAAAGATTTCAGTAGCAAATTCCCACCTTATCTCCACCCTACTTTATGCCTCTCCAATATATACCAACCTAAGGCAATGCGATCTAAACAAGCTAGAGACCTGCTACAACAAAATCGCCAAATTCACCACAGGGGCATCCTACAGTAGTCACCACTGTCTCTCACTTGCTGAACTGGGCTGGCTTGAACTCCCTCACCTCCTTCAATGGAATCAACTCTCACTCGCCCACAAACTAGTAAACCATCCACTAAATGTCCCATCCCTCCAAAATCTACTCCAACCCTATCGCACCACCAGACCACTAAGATCCAGCAACAAAAATTGCTTGCAGATCACTAAAGCCAATAACTCTGCTGGTGAAGCACTATTCTCTTGTGCCATAGCCAAATTATGGAACTCCCTCCCACCCACAATTACCTCCATACCATCATGCACCCACTTCAAAACTTTACTAAAAGCACACCTAAAAACATGCTGGCTATGCCCTTGCAACTCCCACTCTAATATCACCCACCCCCATCCAACCACTACCTTTCTTTCCATTCCACTAACTACCTTGATTATAGCAAGCTCAGATGCTCATAAGCCTAGTACTTATTATACAGCAGGAACTTCTTATTGTAACATTTGTTAATGTCAGTTATGCACTTCACAGATAGATTCTAGCTGTCTACTGATGTACTATGTTCTTCATCTGTAAATATGTTGTAAGTAATTGCTATGTAAATTGTTAATCACTATGTAATCCAATGTAACTACTGTCTGTTTGTTTTAACTGTGGAGCTTTTCTCCCCGGGCCTCCGCTGAAAATGGACCTACGTCCAGTCGG
Source organism: Protopterus annectens (assembly GCF_019279795.1). NCBI lineage: Eukaryota > Metazoa > Chordata > Ceratodontiformes > Protopteridae > Protopterus > Protopterus annectens. Next base: position 959,950,956 of record NC_056743.1, on the reverse strand, counting down.
ACACTCCTGGTCAACAAATATAAATATATATATAGATATATATATATATATATATATATATATATATATATATATATATATACACACACACACACACACACATATATAAAATTATATATATTATATATAAAGTCCAATAAGTGCTTGAGCGGAGTAAATGCCCCTTTGTTGGCAGCAAAAATAACAATCAATAGAATCAAAAACAAAGGGAGCAAACCAAAGTGCCAGATCCAAAACGTCATGCGTGTCTCTCAAAACTCAGTAGAAATAATGCGCTGAAAGTCACAAGTGGTAAAAAATATCCAAAGTGTTTAATTCCGTTAAAATCCAAGTGGTTAAAAGGTAAGCGCTTTCGCCAAAGGCTTCATCAGACCCATTAAAAAACAACAAGCAAATACATTTAAATAGTAACATTGGTGGGAAAATACGTAAATCAGTTAAAGTGATAGCACTAAATACAAGCAAATATGAGATAGCTGACATTATAGATCTAACTCATGACTATAGGTTCATTAGACTAAGACTAAAAACATTAGACAATGACTAACAACATTAAAAATATACATGTATATATATGTAAGATATGGTTGAACACACAAATATGTATTCCAAGATCTAAATAGAAAAATGAATAACAGCAAAAATGAATGATTGAAACAATTTACATTACTGCTGATCAAGCAATATGTATATTATTTACATAGCCTATGAGATCTCAAGAATGGTATGATAGGGACCATTGAGTTCAGACCAGGAAAAATATCTGATCTGAGCCTCATAATCCAAATAGCCTCTCTGGTCTCGGTGTATGTTCGAATATCCCCTCCTCTAGGTCCTACATTAATCTGTTCTATTACACGGAAATTGAATGTATGCTTCTCACCCCCTGCAATCACGTACTTGGCTACAGCACTCGTTTTATTGCATGTCCTGATATTATATAGATGTTCACGAACTCTATCCTTCAACATTCTATTTGTTTTTCCTATGTAGAATGCTTGTAGACTACATTGGAAGATAGCCAGGTGCCATTCACTTTAAATACATAGGTTCTGTTGGTATCTGGATGGATAAAAGTATGCTCTGTGTTAATGTGACTACAATAGTTGCAATGCTCACATCCAAAAGTACCATACCTGGAAGCTGGGGGGGGATGCATTTGTTCATTGGGGTAACACAGAAGTCTCTTTAAGTTCTTTTTGTTTTTATACACAAATTGTGGGGTTTCTCCAACTATGTCTTTCAGTGATGTGTCAACTGTCAGGACTCGCCAATGTGTCCTGACAATATCTTTAATCATACCTACATCAGTTGTATAAAATATCGGATATACTATTCCTCTATTCGTTCTTTCTATTATATGGGTTTCTGTTCGATGTTCTACTGCTATACCATTATTAACCTGAGTGTTACCAAAATATGGGGCTGCACGCTCTCCCCTAAGTGTAACAATATCTCTAGTGCCTTTAGAAATATCACTGCTAGAGTATCCACGTTCCAAAAACCTCTCACACAAATTATCAATTTGTTCATGGAAACCCAGATCAGTTGGATTATACCTCGAAATGCGTATAGCGTGCCCTTTGACAATATTGCTGTGCACATACTGGACCTGTGTAACAAAACATTTTTATGACAGGTTTTCCTGAAAATGCCCGTATTAACAAGTCCATTGGGCAATTTCTCAACAAAGATATCTAGAAAAGGGATCTTAACTAAAGAAGACTCATGGGTGAATTTCAAATAGGCAGTAAAAGAATTCAATTTACAAATAAAAGACTCTAATTCGGGGGATGTACCTGTCCATAAAAGGAACAGGTCATCCACAAATCTTCTATAGAATGGAACAAACATTAAGAATTCTTGCATCGGAAACAAGAACGTACGTTCCCACTCTGCCATAAAAAGGTTGGCGTAACTATTGGCACAAGATGTGCCCATAGCTACGCCATCCTTCTGTAAAAAGTATCTCCCATCGAAGTAGAATATATTTGCCTCTAGAACTAATCTCAAAAGTAGAACCAACAAATCTATTTGACCATCATGCATTTGTGTCTCCCTTCTCACATAACTTTCAAGCATACAGATTCCCTCAACATTAGGGATAACTGTGAAAAGTGATTGAATATCAAGTGTCACAAAATTATAATCAGTCAAAGATGTATTATTTTTAAAAAAGTCATTCAAATCTAATAAGAATTCTTTAGTATCACGTAAAATAAACTCATCTAGATCTACAAGTGGTCTAAGTTCTTTCTCTATATAAATAGAGAGTGGTTCTGTGGTCCACCCTCTTCCTGCTACTATCGGTCTTAATGGAGGGTCATTTCTCACTTTATGAATCTTGGGGAGTCCCTGAATTATAGGAATAAGTGGGTGCTCCACATTCAAAAACTTAAACAACTCAGTGTTAATCGCACCACTCTGATGCAGGTTCCCTAAAATGCTCCGTATATTAAGAATAGTGGAATCAATTTCACTTCTTTCAATACACCTATAAAAACTATTATCAGACAACATATTATTCATTTTATTAATATAACATTTCATATCCATAAGTACTATCCCGCCTCCCTTATCTGCTGGTCGAATTGCTATCGTAGGATCACATATAAGGGAATTTAGTGCCCTGCGTTGCTGAAATGATAGATTAGATTTATTTCTTATCCTTCTCTTATTCATATTTAACCTAAACAGGTCGTCTTCTACTAACTTGCTGAAGGCAGACAATAGAGGATGCAATGGAGGTAAAAAAGTACTAGGTTTCCTAAGGTTGCCAGTATCCAAAGTGTTACAATCATTAAAAAAGACTTTCAAAGAGGCATTCCTAACAAATAATTTAAAGTCACGAAGTGTCTCTTCATAATTACTGCTGGTAGTGGGAATAAACGACAGTCCTCTAGTCAATAAGTCCTCTTCGACTGTTGTAAGTGTACGTGATGATAAATTAACTACTATGAGTTCATTCTCCCTTCCCACATTCTCTTGATGTTGTGACTGTGGGGCCGCTGTGGAGAGAGTTTCCTCTTCTGCCTGCCCCTGCTGGCTGAACGTGTCCTCCCTTCCCTCCTCTCTAACCTGATGGGGAAAGGGTGTGTTGCACTAAAGTTCAACCCTCCTTCTAGACCAATAGTCATTCCATGACTATTCTGTAGTCTATTATTGGTAGATGGTGTATTTCCAGCGTTAGTTTTCCTTCTAACAACCATTTCTGATGGTATTGTGATAGCAGTGCTTGCAGTAGTATTATTGGTCTCATTAATTCCTATGTGGGAATTCACTATGTTAATATTTAGAGCCTGTTCATCATCTGGTAGAGATAGACTATTAGTTGTTTCTTTAACATTTAAAACATCACCATGCACAACATTATTAACAACATCTTGTCTTATCAAAGAGTCTGTATGAATAGTATTATTAATAGAGTCCATATTTGAATTGTCAGCCACTGAATCAAAAGTGGCTGATCTCCCCTCTGGTACACGTTCATGCACAACATCTTGGCCCATCTTCGGCCAAGTGAAGATATTCCCTCTACGGAAATCTAAAATGTCTCTTTGTAGCTTAGACCTTTTCTGGTCTAATAGTCGTTTTTCATATTGGCAAACATTATCAAGTGTTTTACAGAAATGTTCATCAACAAATTGTGCTGGAAACATCACATATAAATCAGTTTGTTGTCTAGTCACACTAGCCTTAAGCCCTTCTTCTAATGGAAGAAAAAAGTCATTTAAAAGCCTCATATAACTAAGGCTTGCTTCAATGTTAATTTTCTGCCATTTAAAGAGGAGTTCAGGGTACTGTGTGCCTGTCGTCGGCATTTTCAGCACTCTGAGACCCCTCGGTATAATGCGACGTTGTAAGCAAACTTCAAAGTGCTGCCTTTGAGTTTGCATTCGTTTGAGTTTACACAGGTCACTGTCAATACGCTCAAGAGAAATACGTAAGCCCTCATAGTCTAGCAGCCCAATAGTTTGATTATCAGTGTCCATACCTTCTGTGTCTACTTCATATAGGGCCAGCGGAGCCTCTGATCCCTCATATATTCTTCTAATCAACCTTATAATTGTATCAGAGAAAGCAAATGCTTCCATTGCCCTGCTCATAAAGTCCCAGTCTACTCTGTCAAATGCTTTCTCTGCATCAAGACCCACCAATAAAAGTGGTGTTTTCTTACATTCTGCTTCCATCTGGATGATCAATGTTTTGTTAATATTGTGAAATATTTGCCTCTCCTCCACAAAACCACACGGATCCATACCTATCTATTTTGGTATCACTTTTGCCATTCTTTTAGCCATTATAGACATAAACACTTTATAATCCTGGTTTAGTATTGAAATGGGCCTGTATGAAGCTGGATCTGATGGATATTTAACCTCTTTAGGTATTAATGTTACCACCACCTTCTTCCAAGATGCTGGTACTTTTCCTCCTCTTAAAATACTGTTAAACAAAACCTTCCAGATCTTTATCAGCTTTTTTTCCCTTTCTAACTTCCAAACTTCCACAGGAATACCATCTGTTCCTGGGGACTTTCCTGTAGATTGGTTAAACATAGCCATTTTTATCTCATCCCTTCCTATCCTAACTGTTGGTAATTTAGCCTCATCTACCTCTAACTTTGGCATAATTAATTATTCCATAAACATTTCCATTTGTACCTTTCCTTGATTTCTGTACTTCTCTGCTTTATACAAATTGTCATAAAATTTCAAAATATTTCTAATACTTCTACAAGGTCTCTTGTTATCTTCCTTGTTATAGGCTCCTTAAGCTTGGTGACTATCCTTTCCACTTTTTTTGCCTGAGTTATTGTGCTAGAAGTTTTTGTGCTCTAGAATTATTATCAAAAAACAATTGCTTAACAGCAATCTTTCTAAATGCATGCATATTATCGAGGCAATCCCTTATTTTCTGTTTAGCATTCTGCAGTTGCTCCTTTCTTTGTTCTGAGAGATTCCCCCTATTTTACAATACTTTAACAGTTTTTAATCCCTCTAAATAATTCTTGCTACTATTTAGCCATATCGCCCTTTCTTTTATTTCCAAGAGAACATTAGCATTAATATCAGGCATGAATTTAATCATTGTAACATTAAGTATCTGGCATGCATTTATGGTTATCCATGCAGTCATCAAGGTTTTCTTTAAATGTTTTCAGGGAGACATTCTGCTTGATATGCAGCCAACATGTATTCCAACCTTGGGTGGTGACTGGGTAAGAAACCTATCACACCAGCAGGTATTGTTGATCTTACAGTCAGAGGTTTATGTCCTTGGAGAGAGTATTATTTGAGATACTTTATTTACAAAGGTGAACCATAGCTCTGAACTTTTTTGCTCAAGAATCAGGGACAAAGCCAAAAGAATGTGGAGTGGGGTCAAAGGTCAAACAGGAATATTTTTTTAAACATTACTCTAATTCACTTAAAAAAGTTAATAGAATAGCATATTTTTCATCAACATGCATTTCTCTGTACAAAAAGAAGTATAAAACTCTGGTGTCTGGCATTACTGACGGACTGTAATCCTCAGTGATAAAAATATGAAACAAAATCAGGAACAACCGAGATGTATGAGGTGAAGTGCATTGAAAAGTAATGGGCACTTCAAACCAGAAAATACTCACCAGAGATTGCCTCTCAGTAACCTGCATGAGTTTTGAGTAGAGAGTTAGAAATTTTAGTCTATTTGGATAGCTTATGTGGCTAAAAACAGACATTTTTGTATTTAGGAATCTTTGAAGCCTTTCAAGTTGTATAAGATACTTTAGTACATTCCAAAGGGACCATATTTTATAGTAGTTCAGAGCAGGGAGAAGGAAAGTGAGACAAGCACATCCTTGGGTTTAGAAGAGATGCCATGACAGAAAAGCTGTACAAGGCAGGACATTATGACCACAAGTGAAACATGACAGTTAAAAGAGCACTGATTGTCAGTGTAGATACCTGGGTTTCCAATAATAGGGACTATTTAAGGAGGGCTGACATTGATATGATAAGGAAAAGAGAAAGAGATTGGGGTCTTAATGAAGGCACTTATGCTGCACTCGGCATTTAAGGCGAACCTGTGATTAATGCACTGTTGGTACAAGTCTTATCTAGAGAATTTGAGTATTGCTGGGTGAGTTGACAACAATCTCCAATTTGGAGTCATCGAGAGATTTGCTTATCCATAGACCTTGGGTGACACTTTTACCTCTGAAAAGTAAATGCTAAATAGGAGGACACCCAAAACTGAACTCTGTGAGACACCATTAGTAACATTTCTTTATTAGAGGAGATGCATCCTACTTGACCTGTGTGAGGTAAGTCGTAATCCAGTAATTTATCTGGCAGATAATGTAATACTAGAGAGGTTGATTATGATACCCACAATAGGAATGCTGTCAAAGGATTTAGCAAGGTCATGGAGGGATAGAGTGGACAGTCTGGCACTCATTTCCAGCTTCTCTGAAGTAGTACAAAAACACATGTCAGATGGTCACGACCTATTCCAAACTCAGTGAGCTTGAGAACTGAGGCCACCTATGTCATTGTTAATTAGTTCAGCAATAATGCAATTTATAGACTTACAGATAATGCTAGTGAGACTGATAAACCTACAGCTACCAAGGTGTAATGTGGGCCTGCCTTTCTGGAGGGAGACATCTGTGACTGTTCTCCAGGTTTCAAGTGCATAGTCTCTGGAGTCACTAAGGTTAAACAGATTTAGGAGAGGCTAGATTATGTGATGTTATTATACCTGCACACAGACTGCCTGGAATATTTTGGGGAGTCGTGAAGCTGGTATTTTTAGTTTTGGAAAGAGATGAAACCACTTGATCAAAGTGATATAACAGATTGTACAGTCAGTGGAAAAATTGGGGGGAGAGACGCAGTGTGTGCGGCAGGTGGGTTAGATATCTCACAATGGAGCTAAATTGTTAACTAGGCTAAAGTGGAATGCACAACTGCAGAGAACTTTGGTACAGAACTGGATGCTACTTCATAAATGGGTTTGCACTCTAATTGCATGGCTGATTGTCTGGCTTAACATTTTATGTTTGCTCTATGGTATGAGAGGAGGCATTTTTTTTTACAGAGTGCTGTGACTTCTTTTTTTTCACGTTATAGAGTTGATTCATATGGGCATTGCACTATACTGGATTATTTTTTTAGTTAACTTACTGTCCTTGTTTTGAACAGTAATATAGATATGCCAAGGTAAGGTAGCTTTTCAGTGGGTTTACCACAATATTTGAAGTTTGTCTACAGGTTTGATCAAGGTATTTCTAAGGTGTAATAAGTTGTTTTTAACATAATCCCAAAATATTGTGAGGTCTTAATCAACTGAGAATAAGTGGTCAGATTTTAACAGGAAGGTAGAGACAAATGGGATGGAACAGTGGGTGAAGCATTGTGTAAGGACAAGTTCTAAGAGGTTAATACTCCTGAGGATGTTCGTAGCAGTGTAAAGTACAAGGGTACTATTTTTTAAAAACGCCTTTATTGAATTCTCACTTGTGACATAGACAAACTTCCATTTATATAAAAGTAATCAAACCATATTAACAAGATCACACTTACAAACCTTATATGTTACATATGTTGTTCTATATGATAAAATCAAATCAACATTACATAAAACATTCAATTCCTACCTTTTCTTAAACCTCATTCCTCCTCTAAAACATTTTTCTGCATGTATTGTTTTCACAATTTCCATTTTTTTCTATGAAATTTACTCCTACCCATTTCTAAAGATCTCTCTTCCTGGTCTTTTGTCTCTGTTACTATATTTACTACTTCAAATATGGTTGATTCAGACTTTGATTGCCATTTTCTAGCAATTGCTTTTTCTGACAGCCACCAGAATCAACTTAAGAAAGCCTTACTACGTCTAAGCAGTTCAGATCCTATGTCCCAGCTCAAAAAATAATGTCGTTAGTTAAACTCATTTGCTCCCTAGTATTCCTGACAATGTACTCTGTAGGGAATTTTTAAAGTCTGCCAATTCATTTTACTGAGAACATATGCTCCCGGGTACCTCATTCTTTCCCATTACACCACTAACATTTGACATCTACCTTTTTTTTTTGCATCTACTTGAGGAAAAATTCTTTGTAGTCTTCTTGTATATAAAATTACATATGTAAACACTTCCAGGGAAAAAAATCCAAAATCTTCTAGATTTTGCGCATATTTGGAAGTCATACATATGTTCTCCCATTGTTTCTTTGTGAATTCTTTATCTAATCTCTCTTCCAAATCTTTTCTGACCTCCTCTGATAGATTCCTATAGTCATCATGTGATATTTTATATGTCTTACTTATTATCCTTTTTTAACAGCAGCTTCTGCTCTAGATTCAACTAAAAACTCAACCAGTGCAGGTCATTCGTTTAGGATATCCCTATCCCCTTCTCTTTGCCTATACTCTGGTACCAATCCTTTATAGGGAAGGCAATCTCTAGCCTGCAGTCCAAATGTGTTCTTGGCCTTTTCCCATTCTGTTACCTTTCCCTCTCTAATTATGTGTTCCCAATGCATTGGTTCCTTTGTCAGCTTCCTCCAGTAAATTCCAGCCCCCTCTTGCCTATTCTGTGTAACCCTAATTGCAGTCATCCCTATTGGCAAAATCACCTTTCTCTATTCCTGTGTTGGTTTAGTTCATAGTATACTTTCTGCTACTTTATGACTATAACATTCTGTATGATTGCAGTAATTCTCCTTAAGGATTTGCATTACAAAATCTCAATCTTTCCTTAGTTGTTTAATTACCCCCATGATTCATCATCATCCCTTTCCACTTTGAATTGTAGCTTTCTGCTTGTGTTATGTATAAGAGCCTTAACTGTGAAGTTCTAAAATATCCCTTCAAGTCAGGTAATTCTAAACCTCCTTGTTCTATTGGAAGGCTCAACATATTCCACTCAGCTCTTGTCTTCTTCCCCTCCCCAGATAAAATCCTTCATTTCTTTATTAATTACTTTCTACAGCTTCTCCTCTGGCTGATAAAAACATGACCAACCTGTGTATAAAACTAAAGGGACTAAAAACACTTTTATGGCTTGTATCTTCCTATCCGTATCCATAAGTAAGAGTGTCCAGTTTCTGAGTTTTTGTGTTATCTTTTGTTTAGTCTCTTCCCACATATCCTTAGCTGCCATAACAGAATCCTTTTTAACCCATGCTCCTAAATAGTTCATTTTATCATGTCCCCATAAATATGTGTATTGCTGAACCAATTCATATGTGGGTACATAGTTTACAGCTATAGCCTTTGTTTTAGCTTCATTAATTTTATATCCAGAAAAAAGCTGGAACTGTCTCAGAATGTTTCACAACACAGAGATTCCTTTTTCTGGTTCCCTCAGGTACAAAATAATATCATCTGCAAATAAAGCCAGCTTTTTCTTAAATACCATACCAATTATATCCTGGAATTTCTGAGTCCTTTATTTTCTTTGCCAATTGTTCTAAACATGATCCAAGAAAAAATGAAAGATGACTTCCCTGCATGATTCCTCTGTCCAGATTCAACTTATCAGAGATGAGCCCTCCCATTTTTATTGTTGCCACAAATCTCTCATATATCTTCCTAATTAACCATATTATTGTATGAGAAAACACAAATGTCAATCTCATAAAATGTCAGCTTAATCTGTCAAATGCTTTCACTGCATAAAGACCCAACAACAGCAATATTTTCTTACATTCTGCTTTCCTATGGATCATCATTGTTCTATTAATGCTGTTAAATGTTTGCCTCCCTTCCACAAAAGTACATCAGTCCATATCTAGCAATTTTGGCAATACCTTTGCCATTTTTTTAGCCATTATAGACTTAGGTACTTTATAATTGTGGTTTAAAATTGAAATGGTCCTATATGGAGGTGTTTCTGAAGGGTCTTTACCATCTTTAGGTATTACAGCCGCCACAGCTTTTTTTCAGGATGTTGGTGCTTCCTCTTCTTTTAAAATACTGTTAAACAAAACCTTGCAGATCTTAATCACTTTCTTCCCTCCTAGTTTCCAAACTTTTGCTGGAATACCATCTATTCCTGGAGAATTTCCTGCAGATTGGTTATATATCACCATTTTTATCTCAACTCCTTCTATCTTAGCTGTTAATTGTTGAGCCTCATCTGCCTCTAACCTTCATATATGTCTTCCATAAATATTTCTGTTTGTGCTTTTTCTTGATTAATACAAGTATTCCTCTTTTCCTTTGCCCCGATATTCTGCTGAGTATTCATCCTGAAAACTTTCTTTATCAAAACAACATGCTCATTTCTTTCCAGATGTGTCTCCTGTAGCATTGCTATTTGCACTCTGCATTTCCTAATATAATTAAATATTATTTCCTTTTTGTATATACCTGTGAGACCATTCACATTCCAAGATAATATGGAAAGTGTCACCATTATGATAAAAAGTCATTATTCCCACCTATCATATATAACAGACTTTTTAAATTTCTTTTTCCAGCTTTTATGATACATGCACTACTAATATATGGTGGGTTCATCCTTTATACATGTTTCTTATCATCAACATTAGAACCTATGCCACATTTTAAAATACTATTTGTTTTAATGAAAACCCTCAAACAAAAAGCCAAACACACCCCAGAATACTCCCATAATCTGTTAGTCTGTTAATACAAATGCACAAAATTATGTACATCTTCAAATAATGAAGTTTAACCCTTCTAATAGGAACAATTGACCCAAATAGACAACTGGAAATACAGGCATTAATTAACCTAAAATTGAGGCTATCCATGCTAAAATGCATGTTATTGCCACTGTTTCTTATACTAATTGGTGTCTGTTTGTTTTTATCTTTATCCCCCTCCCCCAATGTGAAAAACAACTTGCATGCTTTCAGTAAACATCAACTTTTAGCCTTGAATAAACCATTGTTCTAGATTTTTATTATCAGCTTGTTTCAATGCAAATGAAAAAGAAAAAATATAGTACTTAGCTGCAGGCTTCTAGTCAAGCTGAAACATTTATTGCTAAAGGAAAACTTTTCAGTATATCCTGTTTTCTCTTGTTTACTTGTTTCCACATAAAACTTGTTATTAGATTAAGCCACATTCTTAATCCAGATATTCACCAATGCAAAAGCAAAAGAAAATATAGCCCTACATATATTATGATATGTATACTTTTGCACCCCATCCCTCATCTCAACAGTCCAATCTTATAGCCTATTAACTTAAGCATGCTTTTGTCTAGACTTGTTTCTCTTTTTGTATTGTAATGCATAGATTTCTTAATACTAAAAAGGAATAAAGAGAGAAACAGCATTTGTTTACTTTAGTATCTGTATCATATACAAGCACAACTCAAAATGCCAAACTATAAAGCATGCAATTTATATAGTAAAAAGTTTTACAGAAATATTAAGTACAGAAATTTTTACTTACAATTACTTTTTCCTTCCTCTTCCTTTCTCCTCAGTGTCCTTCCAAACATTAATGACATGAAGTGAAGCAAATGCCTTTCAGCTGCCCATAAGTTTAACAAAGTCAGAAAATCCACACGTTCTACTTTTTCTTATACAGCTGTATTTCACAAATGTGTTTGATGCTTTGCAGTCTGACATTCACTAATTTCCATATTGCTGGTCTTCCTCCTGTTCATCTCGATCTCCCAACTTCTTCTTTTGGTTCAGTTCCAAAGTACTCACCATACTTCTTGTCAATTCCTGCTCATTTCTCTGTCTCTCAAGCAATGTCTCCCTGGCAGAGTCTCTCATTGTGCTTTATTATCAAAAGAATGAGAAACAGAGTCACCTTCTGCTTGATAGCTCATTTTTTTTGCTGGATAAATTTTTGTATTTTCTCCTTTGCCTGTCTACATCAAAAAATAATTTTGATCCTCCAGGAAAAATATTTTGAATACAGCTGGATACAGCAGCTTGAATCTCACACCTGCCTCTCAACATTCCCTGACTGCTAGAATAAATTTGTTTTTCTTCTGCCTGGTGTACAGTGAATAATAATTTTCCACAAATACTCTACTGTCTCCAACTTTTAATATTTTGCCTTTTGGCTAGTTGGTTTGCATCTTAATATTACAGGTCTTGGCTGCTTTCCCATGGCCAGATTTTGAGTATACACATGGTGTGCCTTTTCAATTAACAGTTTCTGCTGTATAAAACCTGTGCACTTGCCTATTTGTGCCTTCATAAAATTAATATAGTCTGTTCCTTCTAATTTCTCTGGTACAGCAGAAAATCTTGGATTTTCCCTATGTGCTCTGTCCTCTAATTCTACCATTTTAAACATCTTTTCCTGAACAGTTTTATACTCAGACATCATTTTCTTCATTTTTATCTCTGATTTTTGCAGTTTTATCAGCTCACCTGAATACCTTTTTAAAGCTTCTTTCATTTTTGCAATGTTTTGTTATTTCAGTTGATATACTCATTCAGTGTTTATTTTAAACAGCTATGAGGATATTTGAGTTATTTTTCCTCTGGATTACTGGAAGACATGTCTTGCACCAAAGCGGGACCTTGAACTGAATTTTGAACAGCTGCAGGATTCTTCCTAGTCAGTGTTTCTCTTCACATTTTTCTAGTTGATTTTCCTTCAGGCTGCTTTGACTCTTCTTTGTTGCCATTCAGGCAGTGTACTTACTAACCAATAACTGAATTTACTAAAAGTGACAGAGTTCCTGGGCCTTGTCTTTCAGTTTCTTTTTTTCACACCAGGATAGCTGAAGTTAAGCTGTTAATCAATGTGCAGCCATCTTTGATAGTCTTGCAAGAGTACATTTTGAGAGATATTCTGGGCTACAGAGAACCTGTGTTCAAACGGTATGTGTCAGAAAAGCTGAACTCAGCTTACAAGTTTGTTGTCCTTTGTGATGAGCCATAGTCATAATCCTACCACAAGTTGTAATCATGGTTTTATAACCATTATGTGTGAGTGTTGTCTTGCTATGATGGCCAAATAAGGATTCTGACACCTGGAAGATAATAGCCATTTGTACTATGTGTCAAGAACATTGAAAGCATCCTACCACTGGTCTGTTTCCTCTTTGGGAATTCCCAAAGACATCTCAGAAATACTTCACACTGATTGTATTGCTCTATGCTTAAGAAGATTATTCTTGCAATTTATGTAATACACCAAATCCTCAGAACCAAAACTCTTCCACCTTGGATTCATTGATTACAGATTTTTCAGATAAACTTCAAACCATATGTATTTTACCAAACTCTCTAAGTAACCAAACTCTCATTCTTTCTAGATGGCATTTCAAAGCAAAGAAAATTATAGTAATGTATATAACCATTAGGAATGTGACAGAGTCCTCACAGGACAGCCTGCTTAATGAATTAAATGATATAGATTGCTTGTTGCTCTATAACACCACTGACTTTAATACTTTAATATTTATATGAAACAAACTTTGTCCACTAATCACAAGAAGATCTATAGGTCAAAAAACACTTTGATTCATTTCTGAACTTTTTCAGTAATTAAAAAGCAGAGACAAAGACTGGAGGCTGGAAGAAAATCTCACTTAATATAAAAAAAATAGCAACCAACAAAACCCTTAGAACTAGATTAAATGTGAATATTATTAAGATAACATATTGTAGAAAAACTCAAGAATCTTTCTTAGGCCATCCTAAAAAAAATGGAACACAGTCAAAGTCTTGGAACTCAGAAATAATCCCTAGTAAAAGTAATTCTAAACCATTAATGCAAGACATGCTGCTAAACACCAATTAAATACAATATATGTAATCCACCTGAACCCACACAGTGTTCCTTTCACTCATAAAATCATCACATCTATAATGAGCCACAACATTCCTTACTAGACTTTCCCACTTTTTAATTTACAAAAGTTACTAAGAAGGAGATTAAAAATCTCCTCAGCAATGTATCATATCACTATCAAAAAGACTCTAGCATAATTCTCCCCTCAATCCTAATGATGAGTCGGGACATAATCTGTAAGTTCTTTTCCGATATTTTCAGTTTGTCACTCAACCAAAATTGCACCACCAACATTCAAGCATGCCAATATGATCCTATTTCCCAAGGTAGCCACCTCTAAATCAGATGAAGGCTTTTGGCCTATAGCAAACATAAACACTTTAGGAAAAATGCTAGAAAAATTATATGCTATAAAATCTAAGAATGTCTTCTGAAATATGACAAACTCTGTAATAGTCAACATGACTTTAGCACAAAATAAAGCACCACCACTACCACCTATTCCCTTATAAACCAAGTATGCACTAATTTGAAAAACAGTGAAACTGACCAGAGCTACCTTCATAGATCTAGAAACAGATTATCGATGTGTTGACCACAATATCTGAAGTATGTCTACAGTTTTCTAATTATCCAGACAACAGAACCTTTACCATTGCCGCAGGCTAAAAAACAGTATTGCTATCTCTCAGAATGGACTCTGTCCTCAAACCACTCTTATTCTCTCTGTTTATCAACAATCCTCCTCAAATCTGTATGAACTAATCTGTCTTCTTTATGCAGATGATATAGTTATTACCAGGAGGAGCTTTTTGACACAGGAGCTAAATAACCTTCTACAAAGACCTTTCTGATCTTTGGAACTAGCCAAAGTCAAATAGCCTTAGTCTAAATAGTAAGAGAAACTGCTACTAGGAACAGGCAAAAGGATTTTATAAGTCAACAGTTGTATGTAACTGATTCACTAGGTTGCAGCCTTCATATAGTCACCCAGCAAAACAAAATATATGGACATATTACTAGACCAAATCAATCCTACCTCACAATAAAAATCCAGCACAGAAAGTATTAAACCAGCTAAATGTAGCATACAAAATTTCAACTCTTCTTTCCAAGGATCAGTCAAGCTATCGTCATCAATGTCTGACTTCCTAGGCTAGAGTATACCGTTCCCATTATCTCACTACACCCTCACCAGAAATACATTCCTAGACATGGAGATAATACAATAAAATACTAAGTTTCTGCATCTCAGCCCTTATAATGAATACCACTGCCTAACATTACCAAATCTAACTGGCTACCAGCATCAGCCAGAGCATACTTCCTCCTAAACACTTTAACACTTAAACATATCTATACTAACTACTGTTGTCTTTAAAAACAAATCACAATTCAGAATTAGCTTATATTCCATAAGCAATCAACATGAAACTCTACTTAATGGACCCCCTCCTCATATTTTAGCAGCAGCTGAAAAAAACATCTTCACAAAAGCAGGCAGAACAAAGTGGAATAAAATCCCATAAACATTATAAATTATAGTAATTTATCCAAATTCCAAAAACTCCTCAAAAATTACCTCCAAGAAGATACCAGGTTAACTTCATGAAATTTAATTTCTCCACCATCCTACACACACACACACACACATACACACACACACACACACACACACACACACACACACACACACACACACACACACACACACACATAGACGTGCAAACACACACATGCACCAAGTAGTTACTAACTTATCTTACAAATCCCTGCTCATAGCTCCTATATACTTTATGCATCTATGTAGCTTATATACATATATAACATTTACTAACTTACTTTACTAATCACTCCATATAGCTCTAACAAATAGCTGATATATATCTTAAGCACATATAGGTTCATAGGCTATTAGGTGTATACCAGGCTAACAACCACTAGGGCCTTTATAAGCATAGCCATGCAACCCAAGTGTGTCCCATAAATTATATGTTTTAGACGTTTATATAGAAGGTGATTGTTGGTTATGACATGATTTACTAAGCCTCTGTCCATCAGAAAAATAAGCATCAGACCAGGGGTGAATTTTCATTTTTCTATTCAGTTTTAAGTTATGCTTAAATAGGGTTAGGGAGAGGATTTGTTTCACATGGATGGGGACCCTATTACAAAGAATGGTAATTCTCCGAGATACATATATGTCTCTCCCTCATGTCCTGTTTATGTTGCAAGCAAAATTCAGATCCTTAGATGAAGTAGTAGTTCTGATGCTGTTTGTTTTGCAGATGTGCAAAAGGTTCATCAGAGCAGGGTCCAAGGATGCCTTATCTGCCAAGCATAGATCGCCTCTGAGTAGTTTGCAGGAGACTGAGTATAGAGATAGGGCTTTGAGGTAATCCACATAGGGCATTGTACTTATACTCTATATTCTTTCTGTAAATAATCTTTGTGGATGTTCCAGCTGCTGCATGTGTCTGGCCAGGTACATACCAAAAAGGGTATTATACTCAATGATGGGTCTGATGAGGGCTTAGTACAGTGGTGCAATAACTTTCCCAGACCTAGATGCCATGCCATTACTTATAAGTTGAGCAACACAGAAGGATTTCCTTACTACCTTAGATACATGTTGGTCAAAGGCCAGGTTACTATCTCCATGTGTTCCAAGATCCCTGACTAGTAGATCAACTCTTAGGGATATTTTATCAATTACATAGTTTCCTGGGGTTGTCAACTTCCCAAAAGATACTCTAATGCATTTCTTGGCACTGAGTTTTAAACCATGGATTTAGCACCAGCCATTTATCTGTGTTAGACCCTCTTGTAAGATGTTTGCATCTTGGAGGATTCTGTGACTGCTCCCAATTTGCAGTCATCTGCAAACCTGGTCAGCCAGAGACGTTTGACATTGGTCTTGACTTCTGAGAAGTAGATGCCAGACAGTAGTAAGCCCAGCAGAAACCCCTGAGGGACTCCACTGATGATCAGCTTCTTTGTGGAGGTGGTCTCACCAGTCCTAATGTCCTGGATCCTATCTGTGAGCCAGCTGGCTATCCAGTGCAGTATATATGGGTTTATGCATAATTCTGTAAGTTTCTTAACAATGCTCGAGTGAGATATTGTATCAAATGCATTACCCATGTCAAGGTATGCAGTATGCGCCATTTTGCCCTCATCCATTGGCTTCGCAACCTTCTCAAAGAAGTCCACAAGGTTCATGGTAGGCATGACCATCCTTTGACAAAGCCAAACTGGGATGGATCTAGTATCCAAAGGCCTCCTATGTCTTTGTTGATCATTTCAATGATAATTCATTCCATGGCAGTACATATAAAACTATTCAAAATAATGTTTCTGTAGTTTCCATGATCTGCTGATGTTCCACCCTTATGAAGAAGAATTACCGCTGCAGTCCTCCATTTTCATGGCACAAAGCCTGTTTTGAGACTATAATTAAATACTGATCCCATTGATCCTAATAAGTCATATTTTAGCCTATTCAGGAGGCATGTCGAGGCATTACTGGGGCCCACTGAAGCTGTGTCCTTAGCCTTAGCAAGTGCAGCCAGGACATGCTCACTGTTTATAGTTAGAGGGGTTATGTTTGAAGGTATTTCTTGGATGGTGGCTGGGGGTGATTGGTAGATTAAAGCTGAAACTGAATGTGTCAGTGAGCAGATTTGCTATATCACCTGGATTAGTGAATTTGGCACCATTAACCACCAGTTCAGAACACTGCTGTGTGCTGCCTTTGAGGTTTCTGACATAGCTGAAGATGGCCTTATGGGTGTCTTTGGGCTTGTAGACTATCTTGACCTTGAAATTGGCTTTACTAGACTTAATTATCCCTCTTAGTTGCTTGTTTAGTCTAATGGAAAAGTTTTTATCTTTATGTGAATTAACTTCCTGATTTTTGCCATTTTTTTTGCTTTTGTTGTATAATCTGTTTAATTTGGGATGCCACCAGGGTAGTTTGTTTTTGGAGTTAGTTTTGGGCTTACTTCTGGTAGGTGCAGCAGCTTCTCTGCAGCCATTGACACGGTTGTACAGAGTTTCTGTGAACAATTCTGTATAGGTTGCTGTGTTCTCTGAGTTAGTAGGGGGTTAAAGTTTGACAAACTATCACTTAATAAAAGTGGTTTGCCTTGGAATAGTTCCTAACTGTTTTTGGGTTTACTGGGATTACTGAGTTGGTTTTGATTTTGAAGGAGACAGCTTTTTGGTAGTACCTTACTAGGGAGGACGTAGCATTGGAGGGGGGGTGCAATAGGTTCCCATATTTGTGAGCATGAGGTCCAACATACTGGAACCTCTGGTGGGCGTATGCATTAACTGGTCAAGGGTGCTTGTGTTGCTGAAGTCCAGGAGTCTCTGTCCCTGCAGATTTGAGGTCATGTAAGATTGCCAGTGTATAGAGTAATTAAAGCCCTCCTCCCTGAATAAGGTGTTAGGTTGGATGATGAATGTCTCTAGTAGGTCTAAAGGTGTTAGGTTGGATAGTGAGTATCTCTAGTAGGTCTAAGTATGTGCCATCAGTTTCATGGAACATAGAGGGTGACCTATACCTTGCTAGGATATAGTATGGAATTTTATCTTTGGTGATCTGCACAAGGAGAATCTCCAGTGCATCATTCTATTTAACCAACCTCAAGGTATGCTTGTTATTGATGTATATCAGGACACCTGCACCTTTAGTCCCTGTCTGTGCAGCCACTGCTCTAAATGTGTAGAAGGAACTGAAACCTTACACTGCTGGGATAGTCTCTGCAACTTTAAACCATGTCTCAATAACTGCACAGATGTCTATATTCTCCAGGGTGAGGCGGGCTTGGAGAGAGTGTAGTTTTTTTTTTTTTGTTTAGGCTCCTGGCATTGAGCAGTAACAGTTGAGTTGATTGTACTATGTCTGTAGATTTGTTAGTTTGGCATTGTCTGAAAAAAGGCTCTGTGGAGGACAGTAAAGTTTTAGCCAGTATTTGAAAGCCTAGAGGGGACAGGTGCAGACCATTCTTGGCAAAGCAGCTTGGTCTCTTAACTATGTCTTTCCATGTTGACAAATATTGACCAGAAACTGCCAATTGTTAAAATCAATCATCTTTTGTTCATACTGTGACATCAACCTTGGTGAAAATAATATGCTGCTCAATACTAGGCTCATTCCAGCCTGACAGAACTAGAGAGCTCTATAATGTCTCTCTTCAAATAGTCCAGAGAGGTACGTCTCAGATCATTTACAGCTACATGGACTATTGAGGAATTAAACCGGTACCTGAGGTGCAGTGAGTTCAGTGTGTGTGGCAGATCCTGGCTAAAGATAAGCAACTAACTGTTATCTTCTCCTTGTTCTTCCTGGTTAGTGGGGGTATCAGTATGTCTTACAATGGAGTGCCCCCATGATGAGAGTTTTGGAAAGTATGTTGGCCTACCTTATGGGCTTTGTATTTGGGTCTCCACTGAGTGTGGCTGTATGTCTGGTGTTAGTTGTTGCTTTGCTGATGGGTGGTCTAGGAGGTCTTTGTTGTCTAGGAAGATTGCATTTAAGTGTCTCAGCATACGTTGGTGTCTGTGTGTGTGTTGTGTGGTTTGTGTGGTGGATGTTGTGTGCATGGTTTTGATAACCTGATGTATCTGAGTATGACAGAGTTTAGTCTCCAGAGACACTGTGTATATACACCTCTCACAAATATATGGTAATTATCAACTGAACTAATTAATCTCTACTATTAATTGCCAAACAGTTTAAACATCCTGCTTCTACTAACAAAACCTACATGCTTATATTAAAACACATTTAGCAACAAAATTACAATGGAGAAGACCTGTTTAAATCTGTCTGCACGCTATTCACCAATACACACATATATACATATATAACTTTTATTTGTTCTGTCAACTGCTGCTCTGTTGACTTCATTTGGTCAAAAGATCAGCTGATCAACAGTCCCAGTGCAAGATCTCTATGATAGTGGAAATGTAAAATATGCCCTTTCCCCGCTATTGTGAGATATTTTTTGGTATATACAAATAGTGGGAGTATGGGAGGTGCACCCCCCCCACACACACTAGGTTGCTTTAAAAAAACAGCGTTTTGTAATTTGCATACTCCAAGGTTATGTCCCAAAACTTGCATGTTTTACTGTTGGTATTCTAAGTTATAATTATTCTTTTTTTTTATAATAATACATGCATTGTGCACCTGTTATTACAGCACTGATTGTTATTACAACTATTTTATAATTACACATTTATACAATATTAATGAACTTAGCCTCACGGCAATCAATGCTTACATTTATCTTTCAATAATTTGCCATTGTTAAGCATGTAAATCCAAATATCATAATCAACTATTCTGCCTAATTTTAATTTCAAGATTAATTTAACAATGCTCCTTAAACAAAAACAGTTAAAACACAAACTATTTCTAACTTAATGTGAGATCAGGAATTATCTAGTGATCACATTGTTTTATTTTCACTATATTGTAAATTTTAACAACTGGACTAGTAACTTTACACCTTGAACTATACCACAATCTACTTTATTAAATAGACATAAATCCTAGGTATGTCGATCCATGTCAATTTCCTCTTCAGGATCACTTACCAGTAATGAATCCCATATGACCCATTTTTAAATTCAGTTCTGTTTCTGATTTCTAATAGTTTTCAGTTCCATATTTTTAACCTCTCTCATCATTGTTTTCACTTGTCTTATTGATGGTTTGTCCTTGTTTTTTTTTTCCTTTTTCTAGTTATAACATTTTCAGCATCTTACAGCACTACATATAGCACTGATTTTACCTCTGTAGTATGTTATCTTACGCCAACACAACAAAAGCTCTTTATACCCAGGTTAAATTATTTTCCAAGTCTATGACTTAACATATTACTGAAGCCAGTTTCCTTCTAAAGCAACTCCATAAATTCGCAAAATATATGCTTCTGGCATTTGACATCTCCATACTACACCTCTTGTCTGGTGGAACATTTTTCAAGTCTCATAAGAGTATAGAAATATTTGTGAAAACATACAATTTGCAAAATAAATCATGACTTGGCTGCATATCAAGGACGAAGACATGTTTCCCTCCACTGATCATCTGTGATATATTTATTTAGTTGTTCACTCCATGCTATCTTTACTTTTGTACTGCATCATCTTCTCAAATCTAATATTACCTTATATGTTCTACTTATTACTATTTTTCAGTCAGCCATTTCTATTCTGGTTTCAGTTGTAAAATCTACTATTTGTGGATTAACAAAATTACTATCTAACCACTACATATCTTCCTTGAACTCTAACATTAGATCTGTGTATGCAAGTTGATCCAAGTTTAATAACCCAAACGTTTATCTAGCTTTAACCCATTTTATTTTCTCGTGCCTTTTATCGTTGTCTTCACAAATCTTGGTTCTTCCTACTGTCATCTCTAAATGTTCATTACATTTTCTTTTCAGTTTTTCTTACTGCAAATATAATATAACCTGTTGGACTTAGTTTCCAAGGTCTAACTTCCTTTAACATAAAGACTTGCTTAATACATTTACATATATAAAGCTGTACATAATGTTCTTTATATTCCTTTCTTAAATCTGCTCAAATCCCCATGTGTGGTCTTGTTCTTACCTTATTAGGCACCATTTCTACCATGTTCTTCCATTTGGGCAAATATTCCATGTCCTGAATAAATATATTAATCTAAGTCATGTAGTTTACACTATGCCTCCAAATCTGGAAGTCCCAAACAACTCTGTTCATTTACCAATATTAGTTTTTTACATTAGACTCTGTTTTTATTGTTATCCCAAAGAACTCCTTAATTCCCTTTATCATATTCTTCCCTATCTAATCACGTAGTTGATACATTTAAGGCTGACATACATAAAGAAATAGCAGGACCAAACCCATCCTAATCATCTTAATCACTTGTATCTTATTGTCAATATCCATAAATAATGAAAAATAGCCAAAGCATCCAGCTTCCTTAATATTAAAGATGTTAACAATATCACCATGGAAACTACCACAGCATTCAAATACATTGGCATTTTGTAGACCAATATCTTAACTTTCAACTGCACATTCAAATCATATTCTAAAACATCATCACACTACTGCTCTCGGCAAGCTATCATCATTTCTGTCTAAGCCAGCCAAAGCTGCCACAGGCAAATGAATGCTCTTATCTCAACTCGAAAATGGACTACCCATAATAGCTGCAGCCTCAAAGAATAATGCCACCACTTTGCAAACCATCTCCAATAAAATCTGCCACTTCATTACTAACTCTCCCATCAATGAACACCACACCCTAGCTCTTATCAAAGCTAAATGGCTCCCAGTACATTTGAGCATCATCCTCCTACTAGGAGTACTAATTCATAAAGCCCTTTCTCCTGAGACATCTTCCCCTCTCACTCATAAACTTTTCACCACCATGCCCCACATATATAATACCAGGAGTATATTTCAATCTTAACCCATCCTACTCATTCCAAAAACTAAAGTTCATTGTGCTGACCATGCATTCTCCATTTTAGTACTTAATGTTGTAGCATATTTTTGCATCTGTAAATGTGCATGTTTTAGCATATTCTTTTATCTTTAAGCATGTTTTGTTTGTTTCATATATGATCCTATTCACCCAGGCTGTGCCTGCAAATGGTCTACTGAGACCAGTGCATTACCACAGTAAACAAATATAAATAAATAAAATTAAATAAATAAAGAAATAAAATAATTAACAGGGTTCATATTATTATCTTACTTATAGTTGAAAGGGTAAGGCTCTTAAGGAAAATTTGAACACCTATTTGTTCAGAGGCTTTTTTTGGTCCAGCAGCAGTGACACCAAACAATATGTTGGAAGTTGTGGGTTCAAAACCCAAATGAGAGCTAATATCATCTTTTCACTTCAATGAATCTGACAATACCCAAGCAGAGGGCTGTCTCTGTATTTGTGTGTATATATGTATTTGTAATTTGACTTTAATCACCATGCTGTGGGTTTCCTAGTGGAAAGTGTAAGGCTTTTAATTGAAAACTCAGCCACTATCTGTCCATAGGCTGTTGTTGGCCTAGTGGCAGTGGCAGTGGCAATAACACAGTATGCTGTAGGTTTGGGATTTAGTCCCAAATGAGCACTAATATTATATTTCCACTTCTGTGATTATAATCTTAAATTTCATTAGCTACTTGCTCAAAATCCTCTTTCATCAAAATTCTCAAGTATCTTATCATGTTATGATCCCACAAAAAGGTAAGAGTTGTACCAACTCATGTGCTGACACAGAATTCATTACTATATCCATTGTTTTGCTTCATTTGTTTGATTTCCTGCTATATTATTAAAATATTTTACTTTATTAAATATAATTTTCCATGATATTCCTAGCTGGTAACATAAAATATTATGTAGTCCACAAAGAAGGTTATTTTCTCATTAGCATTTCTCTATTTATATCTAATTATCTTGGATAGTCTTGTGTTCCCGGCTAATGGCTCTAAATATAAAGCAAAGAGTAATGGTGAAAGTGGATACCTCTGCCTAGTTCCTCTTGCAAGGCTAAATACTTTAGATGTATCACTACCAGACTTCACCTTAGTTTGAGCTCCTGTATAAATAGTAGGTATAAATATCATCCATGTTTGAGGAAATCCAAATGCCTCAAAAGATATCTTCATAAATTCCCAACTTACTCTGTCAAATCCCTGTTTGGGGGATGGGGAGTTGGCATAATGGTTAAGGTCTTTACCTTACAGACACAAGTTTCAGGGTTTAATTCTCAAATGGGATAATTGGCTAGACTTAAAATGGCCCACAAAGGCAGTTAGCCTAGTACTTACCTATAAACCTATTAACATTAATTTATTATTATTGTCTGATGCATCCTTTTGAATCATAGGTGTTATGTTAATATTGTGACATGTATGCCTACCTTCTATAAACTCACACTGATCCAGGTCTATTATTCTCAGCAATAATTGTGCTATTCTTTTTGTCAAAATCATCATAAACACTTTGCAGTCATGATTCAGAGTTGCAATGTGTCTCTTACGTACTATTTTGGTATAACTAACATCACTGCTTTGTTTCAAGTCAAGGGCACATCCCCACCCAGAAAACATTGTTAAAAAAGTACCAGCCAGACTTTTTTATTATCTCCTGTTCCATTTTTTTCTACTTGGCTGTTGGAATTCCATCACTATCAGGGGATTCTCTGTATTCTGGTTTCTCATTGCCTCTTTCATTTCAAATTCCTTTATTTTTTATGTTAATTCCCTTTCTTATACTTCTGCTAACTGAGAGAGTTATAATTTTCTCCCACATCACCATTTCTTCTACACCTTGTCTATTTAGTCTATTACAACAATCTATCATTACATTCATAATTTTTCTAGGTCCATGTGGCAAACTGAAGTATTGCCAGCCTTGCCAGGAGAATTGGGCAGTGGATGTGTAACATATGCCAGCACAGCTAGCTGGAATTTTATAAAGAATTATATATAATTTGTATATCAAACTGATTTGTACAGATGCTCATGTTTAAAAATGTATTTGTAAAGTTGCTTGTGTTAAAAATGTATCAGCAGTGTGCCCTGCTGGACAGAAAAGAAATATACATGCATTATAATAAATGTTTAAATGTATGTTTTAACAGAGGATAATGGAAGAGAAGAGGTTAATCTAAAACTTAAAAATAGTAAAGAAATACATACTGGGCCTAGGCCATAAAGATGCTATTTCACAGTTTTGAATGAAGCCAGAGAAGCAATGTCTGTAAGAAGTATCATTTATTAGTTCCTATAGGAAGAAGGGAAGTGTTTTATGACTTCCAGGAGCTGCAGCAGATCTGATCAAAGCTATATTTGTGTGTATGGTAGCACATAGGAGCTAAAATGCTGGCAGCTTCAAGTGTTGGTGAGTGTGGGAAACAAAGTCAGATGACCAGATATGCTGTCATTATGTAAGCAACTCTAAAATAATATTTAGGTATTATATTGAGAAGTCTCTCAGTCAGACTGAAGAGTCTGTTCTTGGAATCTGACAAAGGAGGAAGGCCACTCACCTACTTCATCTTGCCTTGCACTAGTAAGTGACCAAGGATAGTAATTCTCTAAATCAGTTAAGAAAATATAGTGAGACTAGTTAAGTATTGTTTTTCTATAAGTGTGTAAATCTTTACAGCTGTGTTATGTTTAATATTTCCTGTGGTTGAAACTTTGGTGTTTACTGTAAATAAACATTTAGTATTTTCATGTTCTTTTACTATTTATTATTAAATATATTTAAACTTCTCATTGTGACTAGTCCTTTTAGAAAAATGTTTAAGTTTTAAGAGTATTTTCATACATTTATTTGGCAATAACTCTGGCCACTCCTGAAAGCCTTGCTGTTTGGTCAACATTACCATTTGTATTAATATTAAGTTTACTCCGTATAACTGAATACCCTTTTAACAGCCTTATAGCAACTGACTGGTGGCAGTGAATCTACCTTATAGTCTGTGCAAAGTTGGTAGAGCAGATAATCTGTGCCAGCCTTCCCCAGGTATGTGTGTGTGAAAATTAAATCTCAAAGTGTGTGTGTGTGTGTGTGTGTGTGTGTGTGTGTGTGTGTGTGTGTGTGTGTGTGTGTGTGTGTGTGTGTGTGTGTGTGTCAGCTACTTGGAGCAGGGACACAAAGCATTGATTTCACAGAGAGGGTGCTGGAGGACTTGAACATTAGGCTGACGACTTAACCCTACAGCTGTGCCAGTGGGGAGTCTTACCAGGGAAATGGAGGAAGACAGATAGAGAATCCCAGACCCTGGGATGAGTGTGTTCCCTGTGTGCTCTTAAGGGAAATTGTGCTTGATGCAGAATGGTCTGCAACTGGAAATACTGATTGTATCCATTTGTATTCCAAGTGAATGTCCCTCTCCAGTGTAGGTGGTGAGGATTCAGGCTCCTTGATTACTGGCCCAGAGTGGGGATGTCACAGTCCACTTCTACCCTACCATTTTCATGACTCCTGAGTTTAGTCATCACCCTTTCAAACCTTTTGTTCAGACAATGAGACAACAGTTTGGTTGTCCTAGGGTTTTTGTCAAAAATAGCTGTTTTAAAACAATTTCTGTATGTTCATTCATATTTTCTGCATCTTCTTGCATAGACATTATAGCTTCTGTTCCACTTATTCTTTTGCACTTCTGCAAATCCCTTACCTTTTTAAGTCCAGTAGATACCTACTGTGACTATTATTCCATATTTCCTTTACTATCATTCTAACAACATTTCTAATCTTCATTTTAAAATGATTCCAATTTTTTGCAAGCTCTTTACTGCTTAAATTCACATCTAATAACATTTCAGTTAAACTTTTATCTACCCAATCATTAAATGGCTTTCTTTTCAGAAGAAGTACTGGAAAATGTCAGTGTTTATCACAACAGATTTTTACTTGCTTGCAAAACTTAATTTACATAGGTGCATGGTCTGACACCATCACCGGATGTGTTTTCTTAGTTTTGACCTTGTTACAGCATTATTTTGATATATGACAACACTATCACCAGCTGTGCTTTCATAGTTTGGACCATGTTAAAGCATTTTTTGATGTATAACATCTATGTAATCCTACCAAGAACCATATTTTGCTAAAAAATGTATATACTTCTTCATTCTGTGTTATATCCATTATATCCATAAGTCCAAATACTTGCAAACATTTCTCTACGTATCTGCCCTCAGCCAGTAGTCTGTGGTATATTAGCCCTCCAGAGACATCTCCCTTATTTTCTATACATTTCCAATCTCCTTATACTACTATGCATCTTTGATGAATGGCTATAACTTTTCCCATGATATTCTTTATATCTTGTCTCACTGCTTTTGGTGGAATATATAGTGCAACTGGTGTAATTCTTACACCTTGCCAACAACCTCTCACCACGTAAAACCTTCCCTGATGTTCTTCATTTGTTCCTCAGTCTTTATTCCTATACCCTTTTTAATTAATAGTAAGACCCCCTTTTCGCAATCTTTCTATTCCAGAAAAAAAAATCCCGCTTTTCTTTACAAAATATTCATATTCTTCTAATAGGTGGGAGTAATACTGTTCTGTCATAGTGGCTACTTTGTCCATATTATCATGGAATGCAAAGGGATTTCTGGTATAGAAAAAAAAGCAAAGAGGAGTAAGGTTCAAATAGCAATGTGGCAGGAGATAACTTTGGGCAGAAATTAGAATGTGAATTTGACAAAAGAAATTATTTCAGGATGTACATGCAGCAGAACATCTAGGACAAAGAAAAGGGGAGTAATAATGCTGATTACTATAGGAGCTCCAGTAATAACAGAAGAGAGAAAGATAATACTGGCAGATTTTTGGTGGCAAGGGGTTATTGGCAGGAGAAGAAAATTCCCCATGTATGTATTTATATTCCTCCTAAAATGGATGTTACAGAGCTTAATAGAATTTGGGGGGAAATAATCAGCTTTCAGCAGGAAATGTTATTCCTGGCTAAGGAATGGAACTGGATTTGCAGTAATAAGGATATATCAGGGGACAAAAAAGGTAAAATATAACAAAAGAGGGTAGATTGCTGAAGAAATATATGAGAACATTTAGGATGGCAGGCATGGATTCAGTAGTAAAAACTCAAACAAAATTTACGTGTTATTGCTCAAGGTGAAAAAACTAAGCTACACTGCAGAGAATTTATATCTCACAGAAGCATGCGTATTTAATTGAAAGCTTTGACACACATCCAAAGACTATTTTATATCATGCATCAGTTAAAAACTATTATTTACTGGAATAGTACAACTGGTCAACAATGTAACCCCTTTTTAGTGAAGGCCCGGGGAGACATGCTCCAATAAAGATGCAGGATAGTGAAGACAAATGGGACACTAGTGCTTTCCTACTTAACCATAAGAGAGAGAGAAATGTAAAGAATGGGCAACAGAAATAATTTAAGAGTTATCAGAGAAGAAATAACTTTCTTCAGAAGGGATAGCTAGTGAGTGGGATAAAATGAAAATAGAGTTTAAAATACTGTAGAAATAAAAGAGAAAAATATATGTGAAACAAGTAATATGAATTATTGAGAGCGGTTATTGAGAGTGGTTGTCAAAGGCTAAAGTATTGCAGAGGAAGGAGGATCTCACAGAATAAGAAGAAGAGCAATTGCTGAGTTCTAAGGAGTATTTGAATAATATGGGTTTAGAAAAGTTTCAGTTAAGCAGGTATTTTTGGTAAGAAGTCCAGAGCAGAAAAAAACTCTTAACACAATGACTTAGATGACAGAATGTAGAAAGGGTTATTGCCAAATATAGGGAGCCTATGACAAGAAAACTAAATAGAGATCCTAGAGAAGTATTAGAGCTAGAGCTATTTTGGAAATTTTATGAAAATTTATCTAAAGCTGAAGAATGGAAAATCCCCCCCCCCCCCCCACCACAAAAAAGGTCCAAATGGAAATATTTACTGGAGACTTAACTATGATATAGTTAGAGAAAACGAGTTTCAAGAATCAATAGCTGAGGTAGGAAGGGGTGAGACAAAAGTGATATATAATCAAATCAACAGGGAAGGCATCAGGAACAGGTGGTATTTCTGTGAAAGTATGGAAGTTAAAAGGGAATTAAGTGATAAAGATCTGGAAGGTTTTGTTTAACAATATTTTAAAAGGAGGGCTAGTACTGGAAAAAAGCTGTGGTGGTTGTATTTACCCAAATACCCAGTTTCATATAGATCCATTTCAATTTTTAAAACATGTTTATAAAGTATTTATGTCTATGCTATATGAAAGAATATCAAAAGTGTTGCCAAAATTGATATATATGGGTAAAAATGTATTTTTTGTGGTAGGCAAACATTTGATAATATTAACAGAACAATGATGATCCAGGGGGAAGCAGAGTGTAAGAAAATACTGTATTGTTGTTGGGTCTTTATGTAGCGAAGGCATTTGATAGAGTCAGCTGGGATTTTATGTGCAGGGCAATAGTAGCATTTGCATTCCTTGACAGAATAATAATGTTAATTAGGAGAATATACGAAGGGGTAGAGGCAAGAATTAAGGTGGGAGGGTTCCTCTCCACCAAGCTGCTTGAAGACAGGAACCTAGCAGGGGTGTCTTCTTTCCCCTTTGTTATTTGCTTTATACTTATAGACATTAGCAAAGAACATAAAGGACTCAACATTGAAATTAATACACATAAATGTTATGGTAATCAAGAAAAGTTAGCTTTATTCATATCCTGCCTTCTTTTAAAACTTGTTCCTACTCTGCGTGTATTATTCCCACAATTCCCATTTTTCCTATGTAATTTGCTCCTCCCCATTTCTAAAGATCCCAATTCCAGTTGTTTTATCTCTGTTACCATATTCACTACTTCTAGTAAAGTTGGTTTAGACTTTGATTTCCATTTTCTAATAATTGCTTTTTTGGCAGACATCATAATTAGACTAGGCAATTCGGATTCTTAATCATAGCTCAAAAAATCATTTCCTTAATTATATAATTTTGCTCACCCAATATTTCTGGCAAAGCAGACTGTAGGGAATCTTTAAAGTTGGCCAATTCATTACAATCACAGAAAATATATTTCCAGTTAGCTCTTTCTTCCCCATCACACCTCCAACATTTGCTATCTACCTGAGGATAAATTATTTGGAGTCTACTTGGGGTATAAAAATACCTATGTAAACACTTCCAATCAAAGATCCTACATCTTCTAGACTTTGTTGCATATTTGGGAGACATACATAGACCCCCTCCCATTATTTCTTTGTGAACTGTTTATCCAATCTGTATTCCCAATCCTTTCTAACCTCCTCTGATTGATTCTTATAATTATTGTGCAATATTTATATGCTCTACTAATTATTCCTGTTTTAATGCCTTGGTTTCTTCTCCTAGACACTCACCCTTATAATACATGTTATTTCACTTTTCATCCCAGTCTAACATCAGAGTGGTACAAAGAAAATAACTGTCTTTTTGGAGGGGTAGGAAGGCAGGCACTATTCCCAGAAAGACTAAATATATTTACTTACTCATGATTTTTTTATTCAAGCCATCATCAAGTCAAACATTAGTAAAAAAATATATAAGATTTCTTCCAGACTTAAATTACACTGGAATATTGGCCTGTTTCTACATAAATATAGCCAAGTATCATACCAAATGCAATAATATAGCATAGTGTTATGCAAATATTATCTTTGATGTTTACCGGACCTTTTGACAACATATACTTCTATGAGCAGCACTTGTCCAGAATGAATAATATGAAAAGCAAATTGGCATCTGGTAGGTGCACTTTCCATTGCCACTTCAACAGCTGATACAGACATAGATTTCTTGTGCAAAAACTAACAGTGTCAGATATCCCATTAACTATGATCTTGCATGACACATATCTCAACAGCTTTTTATTCTGATTTTTGACATTTGTTGTACTCTTTTTGGCAAAACTCTCACCCAGAATTGCAGTTATAACATTTTAAAAACTAGTATATGCATTTGCACCATTATATTTGTGTTGTTGTAGCAAGGATACTATTTGTAAATGTCTCAAGTTGTAGGCCTGTTTCTTATTGGAGAAGAATACAGACGTGATTCTGAAACCAGCATTGTTTGTTTTTTGTTCCATAATTGAGGTGCACCACTGGCTGCAGAGTATATAAAAAGCAGTTACATCTTCACTGTGGTAATGTGGCCCCATGAGCCTCTCCAGGTATGGTAAATGGTCCCCCGAACTAAAAAGGTTAGACACCCCTGCTTTAGAGCTATGATTAATGCTCACATATATAACACAAGCAGAAGGTTACCAATTAAAGTAGAAAGGTGTGATGATGAAACAGAAGAGAGAGATCAAGAAATAAAGAAAGTGTATGATTTTGGATGCAGCCCCCCAAGAAGAATAACAACAATTAATCATAATATTATATTGATAAAGTAGCAAAAGGTATTCTGAGAACTTAGCCAACATAGGAATGGAGAAATGAGGTTTTACCAACAGGGATAACTATAGATAGGGGCAAAGAAAATAGGCAAAGGGAGCTGGAATTTACTGGAGAAAATTAGTAAATGATCTAAGGTACTGAGAGCAAATAAATATAGAGGGAAAGGTAACAGAGTGGGGTGAAGCCAAAGAGAAGTATGGACTACAGGTTAGAGAATGCCTTCCTTCCCAGTGATTTTTATTTTTTATTTATCTTTTGTTGACCAGATTAGTCTCACTATGCTATTAGCCTATTTTCTAGGGAGGCCCAATGTGCTATTTATACTACTAGGGGAAATTTGGCCAGAGCATGTGCCAGATGGTGCTGGAGGGCTCCTACAGAAGCAAGGAAGAGGCCTAAGAGAAGCAGCAACATGAAGGACAGAAAAGCTGTGGAGAGTTTGAAGGTGGAAAGTGACTATTTGGAGAAAAATGTGTTTGATATGGAGTTTCAGAATGTAAACAAAGATTACTGTGTGGTGGATGTTACAAATGAACAGCATTAGCTGTCTCCATGGAGAAGAAAATAAGCAATCTGTTGAAGTGATGCAGATTACAGAAATGTGTCAGAAGGTCTAGCAGATTATGTTCTATTAAAAATAATTGAGGAAGATGATCCAGGTGTCAGTTCTGCTGTTTCATGGGATAAAATGGAAGATAACTATTTTCAGAAGTGCTAAAGATGGTAATGTGAAAAAGGAAGCAGGTGATGTGGCAGCAGAGAATGCAGCAGTGACAGAAAGTAAAAGAGAAAAGCAGCAACAAACTGAGAAGATGCCTGGTTTTCTGGCAGCAGATAATGCTGTAACTAAAACTTATGCAGCAGTGACAGCAGGCAAAAAAGGAGAGCAGCAAAAGTAAAACTGTTTTTAAAAAGAAGAGACCACCTGTGAGAATAAGAAAAAAATGACACTTTAATAAACAGATATAGTGGATAAACAATTTGGTAACTGTTCTAGGTTTTAAAGCTCAACAAATTTGATCTTTTATACATACTGGGACAGAGACCTTTTAGGGTCTATATTATATCATCGAATGCTTAAAAAGCGAACTATGAATAATCGATTCCATGCAAGCGAAAGCTTACAATCTCGAAAGCTCAAAAAGAAATTGAAAGAATACATAAAGTGGGGGGGGGCTTCGCCCCCCACACCCCCCTACTTAAATATACCAACTCTGAGATCGCACTACAGTGCCGAAAATGGCAAAGTAACGGAAGTGGCCAAGCAAATTCTTTCCCTGGAAAGAATTTGCTTAAAAGCCACTTCGCTATTTGCCTTTTCATTGTTTTAAGTTCGACCAAGACACATTTGATAGAATGTGTCTTCGATCATCTAATAGGAACCCGACTTTTTATGACTTAACATTTGAAACTGATGGACTGATGATGACATTTATAGAACTGAGTAGCAAAAAAAAGGACAGTTATCCGTGGAACAAATATTTGTTTTCTGGTAGTAACTCAAATGTTTATTTAAAAAAATGTTACTTTGCAGTTTAGAACTGAGGAAATGGAAAAAGCCAACATTAAAAAATGCATGCAGGATCTGTGTGAAACTGTTGATAAAACTGTGAAAGTTAGAAATGAGAGAAAATTATGGAATCGAGGGAGGATGTTCGAAGCTGTTTTGAAATGGAAAAAAAAAGCATGGTGAAACACTTCATAAGTGTTATTTTTGTGGCTGGTCATAGGGCAACATTAAGATATACTGGCCAGCGTAAATCATGTTTCTTTTCTGGTACTTTTCTCATTTAATTAATAAGTGTGACAAGGTACAATGTAACCAATGTGGGGAGAAGGGACATACAGCAAGGCGATGTGTGCCTGAATGCAGGCCATGTAAAAAAAGACACTTTTGGATGGATTGTCAAAAGCAAGCACTAAATAATTAAAAAGAAGGGGAAAAGGAAGAAAGCATATTTGAGGAATGAAAACATGAGGTTGGGTGAGAGGGTGAAACAAGGGAAGAAGAAACTGTAAAAGAAGAAGAAGAAATATGGAGGGAAAATGAAGAAGGAGAGAGAGAGAGTATGCAGGACTAGAGGTCAGGAGAAGGGACTGATAATTATCATTTTTGAAGTTCTACCAGTGAAAAATCTGATTGTGAGGATCAAGGATTATTTATACACAAACCCAGGAAAAATATTAATTTGGGAAAAGAGTAAAAATAAGAAAACAAAAATTTTTAAATATTTCCCCTAAACCTAAAAAGGAAAAGCAACAACTTTAAAGTACTTGCAGTAAATGTGAACAATATTATTAACACTGCAAGAAGGATAGGGATATTGGAATGGTGTGGTAAATGTGATGTGGATCATATTCTATTAGAGGATGTAAGATACCTGACAAGTGAAGAAAGACTGCAAACAGAAAAATTGTGGGGTGGAAATATAATATGGAACTTAGGAAGTGAACATTGTTCTGTAATAGCTATGTTATATAAAAAATGGTAAAAAAATACTAGATGTAATGTTGGTAAGGATTGGAAGGTTAACTGTTGTGGATGTGCAGTGCAGAGAACATGTGTATATAATTATAGCATTATATGCATATATAACTAGCAAGGAAAGGCGGAATCTGTTTCATCAAATATTAGACTATGTGGTGGTTAACATGAAAATTATAATTGCAGGGGATTTTAATTGTATTTAAGGGGAGACTGTAAAAAGAAAGGGAAATATGTAAAAAATACATGAAGTGATAAAATGTGGTAAATTACCTGTGTAGAACAAAAGTCAATGGATTTACAGAAAGAAGACACTTGGATATGTGGTTAATTTACATTATCAGAGGGTTTGGGGATAGCAGATGATACAGTTGTGATTGTTTTTCGAAACCATTTAGCAATATGGATGGAGGTAATGGAAGAAAAGAGTATATAAAAATAGGAAAATGAATGAAAAGATTAAATGAGAGATTAGGTGACGAAATTGGAAAGTGGGAAGTATTGCAGTTCTGGAAGGATCATATACCCATAAAGGACTTCTAAAAAACCGGTCTGAATAGTAGAATGAATTTAAAAAGAAGTATACAAACTGTTTTTTTTTCAATGGCAGAATGATATAAGAAAGGAAGTGAAAGTAAAGTACTGGAAAATGTATAGAAATGTACTAGAGTATTTAGAGAATAATACAAGATATTATATGGAAAAAGAAATATATAAAACAAATCAAGAAAAAAGTAAGGCATTATTGTTTAGACATAAATATTATTCAGAAGGGAGAAGGGATGAGGTATTTACATATCTGGGTAAAATAGTAAAGGAGGATAAAAAACAAGGGAAATTAAAAATGTAAAAGGATAGGTAAAAAACGAAGAGAAAATCATAAGTATTGTAGTACAGCATGTGGAAACTATGTTTAAAATAAAAAGAGGGAAAATAAGAGAGAATGAAAAGTAAAAAAAAAATTCCAGACTGAATTAAAAAAAATTTTGAAAAATAAATTTCTAGAAAATACTATTAGTGAATTGGATTAGGCACTTAGGAAAGTAAATACTGATTCAGTATTCGGCCAGATGTATTTTGTAAATGTACTGAATGAATGGTTGAAGGAAGGGTTTGTTTATGAAGGGTTATGTAGGGGGATATTAGAATTTATTGGAAGAAAGATGAGAAGAAGTAAATAAAAACTGGAGACTAATCACACTAAATAACACAGAATATAAAACTTTTATGAGAATAATACAGAGAAGAATGGAAGGAAGGATGAGGGATATTATGGAAGAAAGTATTTATGGTATAAAAGGAAAGGGATGTTAAGAATTGGCATTGATTGTGAGAGAAATTGTGGATGATATAAGTAAAAGGGAGGATGTGAAACTTGTTGAAGTTAGCAAGGCATTTGATACAGTAGAATATGATGCTTTGTGGGATTTTATGGAGATGTACAGAACAGGAAATAGAAATAGGTGTGTGTGTGTGTGTGTGTGTGTGTGTGTGTGTGTGTGTGTGTGTGTGTGTGTGTGTGTGTGTGTGTCAGCATATCAAAATAATAGAGTGAGAGGGTTAGTGAATGGGTGGCTGAGTAAAGAAATATGCATGAAGTGTGGTTTAAGACTAGGATGTCCCATAAGGTGAATATTGTTTGTCCTGGTAAAGAATGTGATAGTGAGAGAAGTAGCTTATAAAATGAAATATGCTTACTAGGTGATGCAAAAGGAGGTGATGATTTCAATAGTTTTGACATAACCAGATTGTATAGTTGAGTTGCTAAGAACAAAATATGGATGAGAGAAGTGCTGGTTTGTCTGAATGAATGCTTAAAGGAAATTGGAATGACCTTGAATAAAGATGAAAGTAATGGTTTGGGTGATATGGTGAAAATTGGGGGTGTATATTTTCTAATTAATGAGATATCTTTGCTAGGGATACAATTTAGGAAAATTATGCAGTTATAATCTAACTGGAGGATTTGATAAAATAAATGAAAGGAATATGTCTTCTGTGGAAGGCATATACATCAGCATTCAGGAAAAAATATTTATCTGGTAAATTATATATAAAAATGGCATATATGTCAAATGTTTATATGATTTTAGAAAAATATAAAAAAGAAATAGTGCAATTGTTGTTTTCATTCCTACAGGGTTCAAGATTAAACCCAGTGAAAAGAAGTGTGTTGTATATGAGTGAAGATGAAGGGAATTTCTGGTACTATATCCAGCTGTTAACTCTGTCTCTTTAAACATGTATAAAGTATTGAAGTGTGTAAAGGAAGAAAATGAGAAATTAATAAAGAGAATATTTAAATATAAGTACAAAATTTCTGGGAATAACAAGAGTAAGATGGGGAGAAAAAGAATATGTAAAATGATGAAATTAAAAATTATCAAGAAAAAATACCAACACGGAAAATAAAACTTGATGATATAGAGACAGATAGAAGGATGTGGTGTAATATGATGCAACAATATTATTATGAAAATGTATGGGAATATTTAACAGAAGAAGTGATTAAAGCCATTAAAGTCAGGAAACAGTAGTGTACCAGGATAATTGAGTGTCAAGGTTTCCTAAGGAAGCTGGTAATAAATAGATAAAGGTGAATATGTCATATAAAAAGTGGGTTTATTTTGTAGAGTGGAAGAGACAACTGAGCATTTCTTTTTTTTTCTTTTTTTTTTTTTTTTGGAAATGTAGATGAGTGGTGAAACTATGAAAAAAATCATGTGAAGAAATTTTTTTGAGAATATCAACTACACAGACAATATAGCTATGAATATGATTATGGCTGGATATAATAATAATAAGAAGAAGAAAGAATATGTGAGAAGAGTATGTAAGAATTTATTTTATGTTATATGGGTTATTTGGAATGAAGGACAGATTGAAATTTTGTTTAATGGAAGTGGTTTTGGCAGATATATTGTGAAAAAATTAGAAAATTATTTTCTTAAATTAGAATTAAAAGGAGTGGGAATCAATTATGGAAAAAGTAACAATGAAAACGTTAAAAGAAAAATGATAAATAGTATAAAAAATAGAAATCTGTATAATACGTGTCTGTAAATATGTACATTTTGTAAATATGCAAATATGTAAATGATGTATTCTATTATAGTGTGTGAAATAAAGGACCCCTACACTTTTCGATAGGTGCCTTGGGATCTTTTAATTCCACCTGATTTACCATCAATTCAAGCAGGTGGGACCAAATGAAAAAAGTATAAGGAAATAGAAAGAGACAGGAAAGTATTAAGTGAAAGAACTTTGGCAGAGTTTTTAACTGAGTCTAGAACAGAAGCTGCTGTTGAAAAATGGATAATTTGTAGGGCATATGAAATATTGCATAACTGTAAGAATCAACCAGAACATGTTAGCAAAGACTGGGAAGAGAGAATTGGAAAACAATAAACAAAGCAACATTAGCAGGACATCTGAATGGCTCCCATGTATGCAACAAATTCAAAAATATTTAGGATGTTTGTATAGAAGTGTTTGCATAGGTATTGTATACCCCAAACAGACTTCAGCAAATTTCTTTCCTTAGGTAAATATCAATTGCTGGAGCTGTGATGGGTTATAGGCAGGTAAATGGGAACATGTTTTTAGGAATCTCATGAATTGGCAGATTTTTAAATTTCCCTTCAGAGTACTTTGTCAGAAATGTTGAAGAGAAATGAGTATAACTAAGAACATGATTCATTTGAGATGTCATATAGGATCTGAACTACCTAGACATAGTAAAGGCTTGTTATGTTTAATAATACTGGCTGCCAGAAAAGCAGTTACTAGGAAACAGAAATTTAAACGAGTGGTAACCAATGTACTGGCTTAATGAGACTAACTTGGTCAACAAAAAGCAAATAAGTAAGTAAGTTGATCTCACCATAAAAATCAAATCTTATTTTCCTGTTTTTATTTATTCTCTTCTGTTTTATTTTCTCACTTATTGTCCAATAGAAGCACAGCCTGATAAATATCCCACTTAGAAAAGGACCTTAAAAATGCATCTTCATACTCCAAGATTCTTGTTTTAATTAAATGGACTATTATTTTTCTTCTGACTCAGTGCCACAAATACTTAAGAAATGTCCTTATCTTTATTTTTGGTTTGTTCAACCCATTTAACTTCTTATAACTTTGTTAATATTTTAGTATCCTGATTCATCAAACCAAAAAATGCCTTCCTTTTGTATTTATATAAGGATTTCACTTTTTTGATCTAATGTGTCCCCTTCCCGACACTTAGGATATCCTCAGACAATTTAACAGTAATTGTTCCCTCTTCCCACAATAATAACAAGATTTGGGTTATCCTGGATAGTATAACAAAGTAATATTACCTTAAAAGATGCAACATTGGGTAAGAGATCTACTTGTCCATTATATTTCAAAGTCCACCAAGGCATTCTAGTCCCTAGTTAAGTCTAAAAATATCAGCACAACTTATTGTTTCTTTATATTTATATTGTGCTTTGCATTAAACATGTCTGAACTAAACTGCAGGAAAATCCTATGCCTTCTGTTAAAGTTCACATATAAATAGACAGTTTTACCATTTAGTCTTGAGTCAAGGATAATACCTCAGGATGTGCAAAATACTGGCTTATTCCATAAACAGCACTGGTAGACTGCCTACTCAAATTTCCAGATCAGTCTCCAAGATCAAAGGAAAAAACACAACATATATACCTTT
The DNA here is from genome assembly GCF_019279795.1 of Protopterus annectens. NCBI lineage: Eukaryota > Metazoa > Chordata > Ceratodontiformes > Protopteridae > Protopterus > Protopterus annectens. The sequence continues at coordinate 959,913,076 of NC_056743.1, read as the reverse complement.
TATCAATTTCATGCATGCAGAACTTTGACTTTACATTACTTTCAATGAATCAATATATTTAAAAATGTCCTCATCCCTCATGATTCTCTCTTTGAGCTTCACGTGAACAATTCACAAATATGCATTTTAAAACATAGCCCACCTGGTCTAAAATTTATTATCGTTCAACCTTGTAACATTCATTACCAGTACACACTATCTTACAGACATCCCTCCAGTGACTTATCCTCCAGCCTGAGAAAGCCAGAGCATACTGTTAATTAATCTGGTTTCTGTAGATACTTGGCACACTCAAGCATAACATAATATAACATCCCTTAACTCCTTTAGCACTTACTTTGCCTTCAGTTATCTGTCAGTACACTATAACTTGCTAAAAGAGAGAATGCAGTTGTAAGGAACTTGAAATATAAGTCTACTACTTATATGAAACATATCTCTTTCATAATCATGCATTTGTATTTCAATTCGTCTTTGATATAAACATAAACAGTTTATTTGACTCATTTGTGAAGAAACTGAAAGTTAATATGTATTTAGTAAAGAATAATCATGAGACAGAATATTTTTCTGTAACAGCCCTCCCCCATTTGACACTATAAGTGTCACACAACATACACAATTATATTTTAATTTTTCTTAACTTCATTATCTACAGTGATTGAATTTTCATTTACCTTAAGTTCATTATCAGATACTTTTATAACTGGCATTGTGCGTTCAGGTGAAGTTAAGGATTTTGTAATTACAGCATTTAGAACAGAAGATATTAAAACTACTAAAAGAATAATACCAATTATTGCAATGATACCTTGTTATATACTAGTTCCCAGGTTACCAAATGCACTGCCTAACCATCCAAAAAGTGTCCACTGTTTTGATGTGCTGTCCAGGTCCTTGTCTCTCTGTTCCATGAAACTTGGCCAACTTTTCTTGTTTATCATGATAGTCATTAATATAAGAACAATGACGATTTCCTATGAGAGCACATGACCCTACTTTGGCAGCTAGCATAATGTCGAATGCCAGCTGATTTTGTAATACCACAGTTTGAATTTCAGTCATTTCTTGATTTGCCATCCTGATGCAATGTGAAGTATGGTTTGCTACCTCCTGAAGAATTTGACCAAGCATGGTGATCTTGACCATTGTCCATTGCACTCCATGCCCATGAGTAAAGACTGAAGATACTTGTTCTGCCCAGTGAATTGCCTGTTTAGTTGTCAATCTGCCTGCTGGAAGGTTTTCAAAATGTTGAATAGCAGGAGTAATATAACCCATAAAAACGACCAGTTTGCAGGCAACCAGGGATAGACACAATCACCACACATGTAGTAACAATCCTCTGCCATACCTATAGGTTCATAGGTGTGTAGTAGACTAATGGTCCTGGGGCCTTTACAAGCCTAGCCATAGGATTACCCTGGCATTGTGCCACCCAAACTTAGTTCCCAATGCCTCTGTTGAGCAGAGCCACTGGAGTTATCCCCGGGGTGAATTTTCTATTTCCCATCCACTCATCAAGATTTCTCTTGAAGAGGGTCAGCAAGGTGCTCTGCTTGGCATGTATGGGAAGTCTATTCCATAGCATGGGCAGTCTCTGGGTTATGAACTTGTCCCTCCAGTATGTTCTGCTGATTGTGGTAATGAGTTTGAGGTCTCCGGAGCATGTGATGCAGAGGGATTGGGATTTCTTTAGCTGTAGCATTTCTAACAGAGCTGGGTCAGACATGGCTTTGTAAGTCAAGCAGAGATCGCCTCTAAGTAGCCGATATGAGACAGAGAATAGTTGGAGTTTTTTGAGTCTGTCCATCTAGGACAAGTGCTTAAGGCCTAGGATCCTCTTTGTGAGGTACTTTTGCAGCCTCTCCAGTTGTTGCAGGTGTCTAGTGAGGTACATGCCAAATGGGGCATTGTACTCGATGACTGGCCTAATGAGGGAAGAGTAGAGGGAGACAATGACCTCTTTCTACCTGGATGCAAAATCCTTAGTAATGGCATGTGCCACATATAAGCATTTTATGACCACAGTGGTAATATGGTGATCAAAAGAGAGGTTGCTGTCAACCTGTGTTCCCAGATCTCTTCTAACGCCTTCTGTGTTCAGTGGACTAACATTGATGTGGTAATTCATGGGAACCAGGTTTTTTCCAAAGGGGATGACAACACATTTTTTGGCACTGAGCTTAAGGCCATGGTTCTGACATTAGTCGTTGGTTTCAGTGAGGCTATTCTGTAGGATATCAACATCATTTGGGGAGTTAATAATACCTCCCAACTTGCAATCATCTGTGAACTTTGTCCCTTCATGTTGGCCTGGACTTCAGAGAAGTAAATAACAAACAGGAGAGGACCCAGGACCGAACCATGTGGGACTCCACTCGTGACTAGTCAGTAGTTTGACTTGGAGTCAGCTACTTTCACACTGTGGGTTTTATCTGTGAGCCAGTTTGCAACCCACCTAGTGATATGCAGGTTGATGCTTAGCTTAGTGAGTTTTTCTATGATTCCTGAGTGGGAAATGGTATCAAAGGCCTTGGCCAGATCAAGGTAGGCTATATGAACCACCTTGCCTTCATCCACAGCTCTGATGACTGACTCAAAGAAGTCAACCAAGTTGAGCAGGCATGATCTACCCTTCACAAAACCAAACTGCATGGGATCCAGAGTTTGGAGATTCCCTATATCATTGTTTATTAGGTCCATGATGATTCATTCCATAGCTTTGTACATCAGAACTGTCAGGCTAATGGGGGTGATATTTCCCTGGGTCTGTAATTGCATCTCCTTTGTGGAGAGAGATGACTGCAGCAGTGTGCAAATTTGGTAGGGACAATGCCTGAGGTGAGGCTGTGATTGAACAGGGCACACAGGTGAAGTGCCAGTTCACTCTGTAGTTCATGTAGAACACAGCCAGGGATATTGTCAGATCCCATAGAAGCTCTATTCTTGGCCTTTGACAGTGCTGTTTTAACCTGTGCAGTGGTAATACTGGGGACCTGGCAATCTACTGGTATTGTGAGTGGTCCCTTGGGGGAAGAGGGTAAAGTTGGCATTGAATCTGTAGGCCAGTATATCGGCAATATCTGTTGGCTCAGAATCATTGTGCAGTAGCTCAGAGCAAATCTGGGTATTGCCGCAGAGATTCTTTACATAACTATAGAAGACCTTGTGGTTTTCTTTATCTGCTGCAATTCTGTTTTCATAGCAAGCTTTAGAGGATTTGATGAGGGATCAAAGGGAGTCCCAGTCTTGGGATTTCACCTTATTCTGCATCAGTTTCCTCCTTCTGTTGTAGAGTTTGTTTATGGCAGGGGGACCACCAGATTAGCTTCTTTTTTTGGGAGGAGAACGTCTTGGTTCTATTGGGTATGGCAAGATCCATGCATTTGTGTATGTGTTTGTACAGTGCATTGGTGTATGATTTGGTGGTCATGCAACTATTCTCCATTTGCATGGGTGCCGTGAAGTTAGCCACCTCTGTTTTAGGAGCCCTAAGTTAGCTTTGGAGAAGTTTTTCATGATGGTTACCTTTGCGAGGGGGGGGGATGTGTATTTCCAAGGTGATTAGTTTGTGGTCGGATCTAACCAGGGAGGCGTTGACTATTGATGTAGAGCAATGGTTGCCCATGTTAGTAATGACCAGGTCAAGGATGTTGCTACTTCTAGTGAGGGTAAGAATGAGCTGGTCCAGGGCACTGGAATTAATGAATTCCAGGAAACATTGGACAAGTGTATTAGTACATGAGTAATTTTTCCCAGTTAATGGAGGGGTAGTTGAAATCACCTAGTATGAGAGTGTTAGATTGGACCCTAATATTCTCCAGAGTGCTTAGGAACATGGAGTGTGAGTCTTGGGACATGGTTGGGGACACCCCCTGTCATAGCTTTTTAAGTGTAAAGAGTTCAACACACTTTTATGTCTAGTGTCATTGCATTTGCTGGGTCCCACTAGTACAGGTCCATTTTTGGCATGGCATGTGTCTCCACAATTTGTGGTTGCAAGTTGAAGAGACACAACTTTTGAAAAGTCAGTCAAATTACACCAAGTGTCAAATGTCACCTGTGATGCAGAGATTGGAATCATGGGAATCCCAGTTTGTCACATTTAAGTCTAGAGTATATTGTCAAAGAACCAACAGGAAACTATGTTCTTTTGACAAGTTTATAAAAAGGAAACAGCTACAAAAAACAAAGCAAAAGTGTCTGCTGTCAATGGATTCATCAAGGACTGCTGTCTGAGTCAGTTTTCTCTTTTAATCCTTCAATGGGGCAGATGATTCTTCTTTTGCTGACAAAGATGATTATTCTGGGACTCCCACATAGCACGTCTTTTTACAATGTGAAAAATGTGTCCATGTTGGTAATCCTGCACAATGGATGGCAGTAAAAGTTGTGAGCAGCACCTAGAAAGGGCCTTTCCACTTCAGACTCAAACAGTTATTTCTCTGGAAAGTTTTAACATAAATCCAATCACCAGGCCACTTTTAGTGACAGGGCTGGTCAGGAGGTTGAGGAAGAGCTTATTGTACAGTTCTGTGGTACTGCTGCAAGAAATGAATACATTTTGTGCAATAAGATAATGTAGCATCATCCTTTAGAGTTAATTCATCATTTGACACAGGGAGAGTAGCTGGAATGGCCATGGGTTTCTCCATTAATATCTCATACAGACTCAATATCCTTGTAGTATTTAATGTACTCTTCATACTCATTAATGCTAAGGGAAGTGCCATTTAAGGTTTGTCTCAGCACAAATCTTCGAACTCTTATTTTTAAGGGTCCTATTAACCCTCTCTATTAATCTAAATGACATTGGGTGGCTGGGAAGTGAAGACTCAACTTAGTATTAATAATCTTCCATAATTCTCTAATCAGGGAATTGTTAAAATGGGTTCCCTGATCACTATTGATAGTACAAGGTACACCAAATCTAGGTATCATCTCAAAAATGAATTTCTTAACAATTGTAAAGAATCTACTTTGTGACATGGGTAAGCTTCCACCCGTGCAGAAAACATGCATACCACTACCGATATAAATTGTAAATTATGGACCTTTGGCATCTGGACAAAGTCCAGCTGCACATTTAAACAGGTCCCCAAGGAGGTGGTAAGCATGCAGCCCTAATGTTTGCATTTTTGAAAACACTATGTTTTAGGCCTACTGTACAATTTTTAACATACTGAAGCATCAAAAAAGAGACATAAGGGCTGTACCAACTTTGGGTAATTTGATTAAATAAAGCTGTCTTACCTGCATGTGCTGGTAAATGATATGCCCTTACCAGGTAAGGTAGCAAGGAGGCAGGCACCACTAGCTGCCCATCCGGATGTGGCCATAATCCATCATTGGATTTACTGCATCCATCTTTAAGTCAAGTCTGAACTTCTCCCTATGATGCTTCAGCTTGGAAAGCTGATACTTTCTTAAAATCAAACACATCATCAATGTTACATTCTTCTAATAACACCACATGAAATTTTGCACAAAGCCATTTTACAACTTGCTTAGCAGCTTGATCTGCCAAATTATTTCCGTTTGAAACAATTAACTACTGCCAATTCTTTAGGTAACAAAAAAGAATTTAAAAGATCATTCACAAAGAAAGAATTTTTAACAGAGTTCCTGCTGGAGTTAAACATCCTGTTTCCAAAGTTTCCCAAAAATCATGTACTACACCAAAATCATAATGACTATCAGTGTAGACATTGGCAACTTTGTCTCTGGCAATTCACAAGCCCTTTGTAGAGCCACTAACTCAGCTACTTGGGCAGAATGTACACCCTCTAGTCTTTGTTGAAGCAAAACATTGATACTGGTGCAGACAGATCTTCCTGAGACCAGATTTCCATTTTAATCTCTTCCACAGGAACCATCCATGAATAGGTCCAGTTCAGCATTGGGTACAGGAGTGTCCTTTAAGTCATTCCTAGGAGAAAGCAAATAATTAGTCTGACACACACACACACACACACACACACACACACACACACACACACACACACACACACACACACAATCATGCTGTTCACCATCCACAGCAGTAGGTAACAAAGATGCAGGATTTAGAACAGGATAGCTTATGAGAGAAACAGATGGATCAGAAAGAAGTATAAGTTCATATTTAGTCAGACGTGCAGACGAGTGGGGCTGAGTCTTTACTTTAAGTAAGAGAGATGATAAAAAAATGAAGGCTGGCTACCATAAGATCATGGCTAAGCACTTGTGATTGCTCAAGATCAACTAGAATGGCGTTAGCAGCCAAAGCTCATAAACATGGTAGAAATCCCTTTGCAACAGAATCAAGTGCTATACTATAATAGGCTATTGGGCAATAGTTGTTCCCATGTTTCTGTGCAAGCACTCTCTGAGCAAATCCATTTCTTTCATGGCAAAATAAATGAAAGTCTTTCAATAATCTGGTAACCCTAAAGCTGGGGCAGTGGCTAAAGCTTGCTTTAAATTCTGAAATGAATTTTCCTCTTTACTATCCCAAGGGAGGGGCTCTGGTGTATCCTGTTGTAAAAGATTTGTTAAAGGTTTAGCAATTTCTGCATGGTTAGAAATCCACTGTCTGCAATATCCTGTCATATCTAAGAAAGATCTGAGCTGATCCTGAGTAGTTGGATGTGGGGCTTTAGCTATTGCCTGAATACGAGATGGTGACATCTGGCTGCTACCCTGAGATATCAGATGATCAAGATAATGTACCTGAGATGACCATAGCTGTATTTTTTCTCTTGATACCTTGTGTCCTTTTTCTGCAAGAATAGTTAAAAGATGCAGGGTATCCTGCTGACACTGCTGAAAAGAATCAGATGCTATCAGTAAATCATTTATGTATTGCACTAACTCAGACCCACCTGGAAATGTCACATCTTCCAAATCTTTTTTTTTAGAAATTTGAGAAAATAATCAGCCCTTGCAAGTCTTGAACCCAGGACCCCGCATACCATAACCACAGCAATTTACCACTAATCCATCTGAGCTGTAGCTGTGTCTGCTGTTTTTTCAAACATATCATGCAGCATTCAACAGTAGGGAAAAGGTTTGTTAACATTAGTCATGTGTTGTACATAGATATAAATGTATATGTGTATGGAGATGCATACATATATATGTATATGGAAACAATACGTAATATATGTAGAAATATACATATAAAATATATACATATGACATATATATATATATATATATATATATATATATATATATATATACATATATATAAAATTAAATCTATACATACATATATATATAAATATCTCAGTATGTATGTAAAACAAATTTTATCAATATCAATATATAAAAATATATACATATATCTGAATATATATATATATATATATATATATATATATATATATATATATATATATATGCAACCCGTGGTGATGGTGCTGCGGTAGCATTATCGCCTCACAGTAAGATGCTGTCCAGTTCGATTCTCAGCTAGAGCGCCTTCTGCGTGGAGACATGCGTGAATGGGCGTAGCTTCATTGATGGTTGTGCGTCAGGGCTGGTAACTCGGCACATAAAAATCAACTACCAATCATTAGCGGACCAGAGTTCCGCTGGGGTGACCCCTAACTGGGAAAAGCCAAAAGACACAACAAAATCTGAATATATATATAATATATATATATATATATATATATATATATATATATATATACATATGTGTGTGTGTGTATGTGTGTGTATGTGTGTGTGTGTGTATATATATATATATATATATATATATATATATATATATATATATATATAAATAAATATATATATATATCTATCTATATATATATATATATATATATATATATATATATATGTATATATATATATATATATATAAGGGTCTAGGACTGATGCACAAATTGCCATTTCACCGAATCCTAAACGGCCGGGCATACTTCTGCAAAAGTGCTTTCCACAGAAGAAGCACTTTCGCGGAAGTATGCCTGCAGGTAGGGGGAGTTGTGGGGGAGTGACTGTTGCGGAGATTGTACTATGGTGTGGATAAGGGAATTTGTTCCTTTTCCCCACTGTAGTGCGATCTCAGAGTGAGAATATTAAAGTATTTGTTCCTCCTGAAATCTGTACTTTCCTGGCAAATAGCTGGGGATTGGAGTCATCAAGTAATGACAAACACTTGAGTTTAAGACTCCACATCCTTAAGAATATTCACGGTAATGCAAAATATATCATTCTACAAACTTCCTATGTTTGTAACAGGAATATTTAAAGTCTGTCCCTATTTATCCCCCCATCATTTTAGGCTTTGTCCAGATGTGATGCTCTGAAAGGTTGCGAGGTAGGATCACAGCTCAGGAGCCTGACTCACCCTGGAAAAGGACAGCTCATATATGACACCTGCTGTTGTGTCTGTCAAACAGTTGTGACTGTGCCACTGCTAGGCTGTTGTCCATACCCATGTTACCTGTGAATATGAGTATGACACATGCTTGTCTTGTAAAGCTAGGATCCCTATATAGGGCATGTACATAGTAAAATACTGTTGCAGACATGTGTGTTGAACTGCATGTGATATATTGAATTAGTAACATTCAACTGTACAGTGTTCTTCTGAACAATAAGCACATTTGTGACTGATATCTGTAGTCAACATACACATATACCTGTGTTATGTCAGCCAAACCATTGGCAGGTCTGTGAGCAAGGACATTGTGATATAATAGCCTACTTATGACTGTTGGACATCTTCCAGGTTATCACAGTGATATCAAAGCCTACTGTGCAATCAATGTACTAATGTATAGTGCAGCTATATTAATACAGTATCAATTTTGATGTCCCTTTTGTCACCCATTTATGTGTGCCATTGTCCAGACATAATGCTATAAAAGGTTGAGAAGCATAATTGAGCAGCAAGTAAATACATTGTGCTATACTAGCATAGAACAGAAATGTATACCAGGTATCCCGTGAGCACATGTATGTATGCATATGTTCAGCTGGAAGGCACAAAACTAATCACATGGGTTTCAAGCAGTCTGGTACATAGGTTGTGCATGTTGCACGTGTGTGATATCAGTGTCAGTGTATCCAACAGACATAAATGTGTATAGCTACTGGTTGTTGCATTGCCCTGACACTGATATGGATACTAGAGTAGGCATGATTATCAGGTATTAATCTGAGAAGTGTCCAACTGTGTTATGAACCTCTGTCCATGCCTACCACTACCAGCTATATCAACACCTATATACAGTGGATATCACAAGTGTACACACCCCTGTTGGAATGCCAGGTTTGTGTGCTATATGACAATCAGACCACAGAAGATCATTTTATAATGTTTCTCATCTTGAATGTAACCCCTAACCTGTACAATTACATTGAAATACAATCAAAGGTGTTTCCAGGAAGGTGAGCAACTATTGCCAAGTGAAGATGTGCCATGATGTTAGAGTCCAAACCAAGACGAATGAATGCTGAAACCATCTCAAGAGGCACATACACAACATATCAGTTTAAGGGTGTGCACACTCATTTAACTGGCTTATTTACAGATTATTATTTCCATATGTTTTCCCAGACCAGATTGTTATGTTTTCAATTGAATTGTACAGGCTATAAGTCACATTACAGGTGGGAATTGTTTTGAAATGAGTTATTGTGGTGTCATGTTCCAATTGCACAAATACCACGCATTGTAACAGGGGTCTGTACCCTTTATATCCACCATAGTTATATGGGCTCAACAGTAACTGACCTATATAACCAGCTTCCACCAATGTAGAGTAATCCCCTTTGGTGGACAGCAGCAATACACAAACCACATAATAGGTTGCTACATTGGCTGTACAGGGACACATAGGTGCAGGCAACAACTTTTAAGCAAGTCCACCTATATCTGAGCAAGCATGCAAGTTCACAGGTGACTTCCTGTAAGGCTAACTATGACTACAAATCAGACATATCCACACCACCAAGGACTATTGCAACCGTGTCTCCACATATGTTGTAAGTCTCAGAGAAAACAACACAATTCACCCTGTACTGGGGGTAAAGAACACCTCATACACACATGCTATGGATATAGGCAGCCTGCATCACACAGGTTATGTGGGAACATCGCCACCCTGTCCACCCAGTTGTACAGCGGGATATGCATACGTCACGAGATGGGTTGCCAACTGGCTTACAGACAGAACTCACATGGTAAGAATAGCGGGTTCCAGGTCCGACTCTAAACCAGTCACAAGTGGTGTCCCGCAAGACTCGGTCCTGGGACCCCTACTGTTTGGCATATACTTCTCAGAAGTACAGGCAAACACAGGAGGACTATGGCTAACCAAGTTCACCAATGACTGCAAACTGGGAGCCATAACTGACTCTCTGGCTGACACGGACATCCTCCAAAAGGGCCGTACTGAGACGGACACCTGGTGTCAAAGTCATGGCCTCAAGCTAAATGCCAAAAAATGCATAGTCATCCCATTTGGGGAAAACAAAACACCCATGCATTACCACATAGGTGGCAGCCCCCTTAATACAGAAGTGGTAATAAGAGATTTGGGGACCCAGGTAGATAGTAATCTCTCCTTTGACAATCATATTGCCAAAGTAGTTAGGAAATCCTTCTATGTGGCCCATCTAATTACTAAAAGGTTCGCATCTAGAAATAAAGAGGTTATAGTGCCCCTCTACTTGTCACTCATTAGACCCATCATAGAGTACAATGCCCCATTTGGGATGTACCTCACAAGACACTTCCAACAGCTGGAAAAACCACAAAAGTACCTCACCAAGAGGATTACTGGCCTCAAACATATGTCCTATGCAGCCCAACTGAAAAAACTCTGGCTGTACTCAGTGGCATATTGCTTACTCAGAGGTGATCTCTGCCTGACTTACAAAGCCATGTCCAACTCAGAATTGATGGACATGCTCCACATAAAGAAAACCAAGTCACTGCAAGCCGTGCACTCTAGTGAGCTAAACCTCACCACAACAATAAATAGAACATGCTGGAGGGATAGATTCCTGTCACAGAGACTCCCCATGCTTTGGAACAAAATTCCAAATTACATCAGGCAGAGCCCCTCACTAACACACTTCAAGAGAAACCTTGACAAGTGGATGTGTAACAGAAAATACACCCCTTGGATCACTTCATTGGCTCTGCTTAACAGAGGATCAGTTAATTAATCAATGGGGTGGAAAAAGACGACACACTCTGGCTAGGCTTATAAATGCCCTTGGGCAGATAGCCTAGCACCTACCTATGAACCTATGAACCACACTCCTCCACTCAGCAATGGTGAGCATGTACATATTGCCTACTGATGGCAACAACAACATATCTCCATGGGGGATAATAACATCACTGTCTGCCTCCTACATGAACTCAGGCATGGGGTCACAGCTCCTTCACACACCACAGTCAAACACAAACCTGCCACCATCCACACGCCATCCACATGGAAGATGGCCACTGTCAACCATCTGCACAGAAATGAATGGAGAATAGAGGGTTATCCAATCAAGTGTCCAGCATTGGGGGGGATAAGATAGCTCAGGGCCAGGAGTGTAATGCAAGCTGCTATAGCCATGATAGCTTGGAGGGTTATGGTGTAGTGTGGATTATTTGCAAGTAATATCCACTGTTGATGTGCAATTTAACAACCATATGCAGTCTTGTGACCTTTTTCCTGTTTATGTCTTCCAGGTAACATGCAGAGGTCATGCCTACCAGCATTCTCTGTTGGGGAAACTGACATCATCACCCATTATGTGAGTGAACATTGTGTCCTGTTATATGGACAGAGAGCAGATGATGTGCATGAGAGGACTGCCCCTGTGGAACAGTGTGGTCCACAGGGTAAATGATGCCGGCCTGCACAGCAGTACCTATGAGCATGTGCAGCATTGGGGCACTGACCTCATCTGCCATGCCCGTCAATGGGCTGCTGCTGTAGCGAGGGACCAGCTAGCCATAGGTGGGGGCCCAGCCATCCAGCCCCCACTGACACCCACTGAGGACCTCCTCATCAAACTTGGGGCACCCGCCCAATGCGCAAGTCATGAAGCTGAGGGAAGCATTGTGGAGGTGGGTTGCACACACACACACACACACACACACACACACACACACACACACACACACACACACACACACACACACTGGACGAGGAGTGTGCAGGTAAGGGCCCAGTGGGGATTAGTACACTAATGTATCAGACACGCATGTATCTATATTATATCTACATCCATGTGTCAGGTCTGATTGCAGTTGTGGATGGGGTTTTCTAATGCACAGAGGTGCACATCTATGGTGAGGACAGGACATTGTGTATTATTGGGGTTAGTACTGTAGATGTGCAGACATGCTGCATCCATCCTGTACCAAGGCCACATGTGCGTCTGTTGACAATAACTCCCTCTCACAACCACCTAGGACCCTCGGGTCTACATATGGAACATCAGCCTGAAGCTGGTGAGTATGATATTGTTCTGATGTTGCATGGCAATACCCCAGGCAAGTGAAGGGCATGCAATTTACCATGCACACAACCATCAGTAATAGCTATATTGCTTTTTGTGCATGTTCACTTGTGCTGGGGTAACTGTATTGAATCACAGTGATCAACACTGGGCCTATCTGACATGAATTCCACATTTCTGTAGCATACCTCACAAGTTGTCAGTGCCAAGATGTCTGGACAGAGGCCAGCAAAATGGGCTGGACGAATGGCCTAAGGTATTGACATGTGTGACACATTAGTGGTATACAGTGGATATAAATTGTGTACACACCCCTGTTAAGATGCAAGGTGCTCCTGTTACATACTAATTAGGACCAGAGTATGCCAGTCCACACCTCTTCCAGCCTTTAATGTGACCCATAACAGGAACAGTTCACTTGTAAAGCCAAGCATCTGGAGTCATGCATTGCACCTACAAGATTGGCCATCTGTGAGGGTGGCAGACATCATATCAGCATGATGTTTCAGTCAGTTATGATCCCTCATGCAGCCATATAGGTCAGTACATTCACTGTGGCATATCTGGCTATAATATCACATACATGGGTATTGTTAACACACACAGACCACTTCTGATCATGTATAGGTTGCAAACATATGGATATTCCAGACACATCTGTACAGAGAACTGTACAATGGTTTAAACTGCTGCATGTGGGGCAGATGTTGTTACCACACTATATAAAGTAATGTCAGCGGGAGGTGGTCACCAGCCGTGTATGGTATACACATATCAAAATGGTATAAGCCACACAAGATATGATACACACACACACACACACACACACACACACACAGGTGCCAGCATTGGGATTAGAACTCCTGCCTATCTAGGTATTGTTACTGTAGTGCTACACAGTTATCAGATGCACCACAGAGCTGATGCATTTCCAACTATTCCAAAGGTACTTCTAAGGTGGATGACATCAACAGGACTACTAAATTGGAGTGAGGGGAAGTGTAAAGGGTAGTACACAGGACAAAAATGGTGTAACCCACAAACTACATGATTCTTGCACAAACACACACACACACACACACACACACACACATCCAAACAGTTGCCAGTAGGGTGATTAGATGTCCTGCCTATCTAGTTATTGTTACTATAGTGCTATGCAGTTACCAGACACGTCACAGTGCTGATGGATTTACACTTAGTCCAAAGGTACTTCTAAGGTGAATTACATCAACAGGACTACTAGATGGAGCAAGGGGAGGTGTGAAGGCTAGCACACAGGTCAAAAATGGTATAAGCCAGACAGTACATGATTCACACACACACACACACACACACACACACACACACACACACACACACACACACACACACACACTTTCCAGTATTGGTATTAGAACTCCTGCCTGTCTAGTTATGTCTACCATAGTGTTATGCAGTTGCTGCACACACTACAGAGCTTACTGAGCTTTCACATGGCCAAAGCTGCTGATAACTGCACAGCTGTGGTAAAGTATTACAGGTGGCAGACAGTCTGCCTTCTGTTCCACCCTTACATCGTGCTATTTCTTTCTGTCTTGCACTTCAATTATAGCTTGGCACTTCACCAGATTATTGTATCAAGAAGTGTGGCATACCTGGTAGCCATCAGCAGTACTCGTTCATCACAGATGTAGCCCCAGTACTTACTAGTTATGTCCACACCTCCTGGCATGTTTGAAGGGCAGTTTTCTGTGCTTTTACCCATTAACCTGGTGCACTTGTCCATTCTGAGGCATTGTTGTTACTGCCTCGTGTACACAGACAACCCTCCCCTTTAAACTCCACACACTCAGACCTGTGAGACCATATATCACCCAATGTGGACATATGCACTCTCTAGCAAAGACTGGACTAGCAGGTCAAGAGGATAAGATCAACACCTGCACCACACCATGTGGAACATGTAGCTCACCATGACACCCACTTTGACAGCCATGACATACAGTGAAAAGCCACACACCCAATGGACATTTACCCAAACAACACAAACCAGCAAGACAGACACCCACTCAGACACTGCAACATGGCACATGCCCAGGGACACATATTTAATGTACACAGCGTGCCCCTCAACCTAAGCTCCTAAGGCCAACCACCTTGCACAATACAGTGATCATGGGTAACTCAGTACTGAGGCACGCACATATCCCACTCACTAAGCTGAATATGGAGCAGGTAACAGCCAAATATCTATTACATGCCAGCATCCAGCACATGACACAGCCAGTCATGGCACTCCACAACAACTACGCGTATCACTCTGTATCCATGTGGGTGTGAATGACTTGGAATACACCTCCCTGGACTACATGACAAGAGATATGGTTGAACTCTCTGATTATGTGGTCCAGGCTGATGTGACAGTAGCCCTGAGCAGTGTACCGCTGTCACCCAAAATGATGCTGTGGTACTATCAACAGATGATTGACTGCAACATTAGCTTACATGTTTTGTGTCATTCTCAGGGGATCCAGTACCTCTCTGCTTGGGATGACATGATTGACAGAACCCAATGACTAGCCACAGATGTCCTACATCTGTCAGCGCTGGGTTTCCAAGTACTGGCTAAGTTTCTTGCCACCCCTATGATGCCTTATTAGGCAGGGTTCCTAATGTAATCACCACCATAACAGCTAGACATGTATGCAATATGATGGTCATGCTGCTCAACAGTAGACATCTAACTGTCAGGATGCAGTCACTCAAAGCACTCAGTGGAGTGGTGGACACATGTCTGCTGTACTGGAGAGGTGGTTCACAGCAACAGACAGCAGACCTGCAGTAACAGGCTATGACACATTCCACAGCTGTCAGCTTTCAAACACAGACCACACCACACCTCCACAGGTGGTGTTGTCTCCATATTCATTATGGCTAGGAACACCTCCAGACTAGTATCCCAGCATAATGCATTGGAGATACTTCCAGTACAACTGCCTTGGGGTAATAGTGCCATCCAGAACATAGTCTGCTATGGGTCCACATCTATGTCTCTAGACTGTCAATGCACATTCCTCAACACCCTGCCATCTATGATGGTCCAACGCAACACTGACATAGTATGAGTTGTCAACTACCCCTCAATCACCTGGGCCCAACACTTCTGGGATTCATCATTTCCAATGCTCTGGACCAGCTCATGCTGCCCCCAGTAGAGGATGCAACAACATCGACCTGTCTTGACTACTTAAATATGGGAACAGATGTCAATCCCTGCATGGTAAGATCCGCATAGGCTGTAATCAACATGGAAGTCAACATGTCAGCCACACCCCCCACAAATGTAACTACCTTGCAAAACCTCTCCATAGCTGAATTTGCAGACAAGAAAACAAGGGTGGATGTCTTCACTGCACCCATAGCAATGTGAAATAGCTGCATGACTGTGGAATCATACACATATGCACTTTACAAACAGGTACATGAATGCATGGTACTAGCCAGAGCCAACAGAACCCAGACATTGTCCTCCAAACACTGGGTGAAAATGTGATGGTCCCCTGCCATTAGAAAAGTGTACATCAGATGGAGACACTGTTGCAGAGAAAGGTGGTGTCCCATGACTGTTGAACTCCCTTATTAGCCTCAAGCACAATGTTGCATCCCTCATAGGATCCACTACAGGCATCTATGATGGCAAATATGCAGCAGACACTGACGAAAATCACAACAGCCTCTGATAGTTACATCAACAACCTCCACAGCATTAAACTCAACTGCTGTGAGTTACTGCACAATGCTAATACCTACCCTGAGACAACAGATATTGGCCACAATCTTGGCAACACATTCAGTGCCAGCTTTATCTCTCTCTCCCCCCATAAGTGAAGTACTGAGTGAATGTGTTCTCACATGCTGTATCCCATTTCTGTTTTAGGCATCTGTGTGTCACCAGGATGTAGCCCTGCAGCAAGACCATGGGGTATGGCAGTGTGGTAACACATCCACCATGTCATAGGCAGGGTACAGTATGTGCACAGAAATCCCCAGTTTGTAACACAGTGATTGCATATGCCTCACAGATTATAGGGCTGAGGGTTGTACATAGGTATATGTTAATTTACATCTGCTGTAGAATGGGGAATGGTACATATTGTGGTTTGGACACACCTCCAATTGCTAATAAACACAGCCACATGGGATATTCATCAACCAAACACACAGAGATTACTATTCACACACACACACATACAACACACACACACACACACACACAGACTTGCTAGTACTGAGATCCATAGGTTAATTGCTTCATAGTTGTGTAGTAGGTAAATAGGCCTGAAGGCTAGCTCAAGGGAATACCCTGACATCAGGCCAGGTGAAAATAGTCCCCAGTGTGGCTCAGGAATACAGTCACTAGAGTGGTCCCCAGGGTGGGTATTGTATTCCCCATCCACTCATCCAGATTTCTATTGTGGGTGGCCAGTGATGTGCACTGCTTCACATGTATGTGATTTATATTCCATAACATGGACAGTGTTTGTGTTGTGCACATGTCCCACATGCATGTTCTTTTAAATGTGGAAGTGTGCTTGAGGTCTCTGGGGCATGTTGTGTGGACAGACTGGTATCTTCATAAGTAGCATTCCTGACTTTGTTTGGTGAGACATGGCTATGTATCCGAGGTAGTGATTGCACCTACATAGACAGCATGATACGGGGATTCATTGGTGTTATTGGAGTCTATCCATACAGGTCATGTGTATAAGGCATGGTATTCCCTTTGTGGGGTATGTTTGCAGACTCTACACTTGTTGCAGGTGTTCTGTGGGGAACATGGCAAAAAGGCCACTGTACACATTGATTGGGGTACTGAGGGGATGGAACAAGGTGCCATGTCCTTTTACTTGCTGGATAACACACACTCAATCAGGAGATGTAACATATCAAAGTACTTTCTGATGTCAGTGGCACTGTTGTGGTCAACAGGCAGCTGACTATCAATCTCTGTTCCCTATTCTGTTATAACAATGTCACTGTTCAGTGGACTACCACCAATGTATTACTTCATGTGAGCCATGGTGTTCCCAAAGGTAATGACGGTACATCTTTTGGCACTGAGGTTATGTCCAAGGTTCTGACAACAGTCATATGTGTCAAGTGGCCTTTGGGCATGATGTCAACATCACATGGATTGGGAATACTACCACCCACCTTACTGTTGTATGCAAACATTATCAGCCAGGGTGCCTTTGTGTTCTCCAGCACCTTAGATGGGTAGATCCAAAACATGAGAGGACATAGGTCCATACCCTGTGTGACACCAGTCATGTCTGGTCATTGGTTTGACATGGAGTCCACTGCAATCACACTGTGGGTACTGTGAGGAAATTTGCAGGAGAACTACTGATATAGTGGTTGCTGCCTAGCCAAGTGTGTTTGTGTATGATTTGTGGGTGGAGAGTGGTCTCTGAGTATTATAAGGGTTGTCTATATTGTTAACTAATCCATACTGTCACATAGTCATTGCACATGGCACTACACATTTAGGGCTAAGGATTGTCTACACCAGCCTCTATGGAATTTGACAACTGTTGGCCTTGTAATGTGAACATTGGGACATATACTAGGTCCTCAATATAATAATATAATAAAACCCACCTCCCAATGGATCCTGTTATTACACAATCACACCAACACCCACACAGGATACTGATGACGGACACACACACACACGCACACACACACACACACACACACACACACACACACACACACACACACACACACACTCGCCAGTACTGAGTTTTGAACCCTTACCTAGCTCTGTATTGCTACTACAGTGTTAAGCATTTATCACACATGCCACAGAGACTATAGGATAGATGTTGTCCCAAGGTACTTCTAAGGTGAGGAACATCACCAGCCCTTGTAAATACTGGCATTGGGTGATGTAGTGGGTGAGAGATTTCACAAAATATTTTACCCTACATACACATTTACATTTGCCAGGAATGAGGTTCAAACCTCTATATAGTTATGCTTTCAGGCCTTTATGTTATGCATTTACCACATGCACCACTGACCTTACATGGTTTAGGGGTGCCAACAGGTACTCCTAAGGTGAATGATATCTGCAGGACAGGCACTGAAAAGTGTACTGCGTGTAAATGGGGCTAAAATATTTAAGGTAAAGCACATATATGTACACACACAAGCACTTGTCAGGAATGAGATTCAAACCCCTAACTATGTAGTTATTGCTACTACATTGCTCTGCATTTATCACATGTGCCACAGGGCTTACAGGTAGAACAGTGTCCAAACATACCTCTAAGGTGAGTGACATCAGCAGCAGTGCTAAAGGAGGGGTAAGGGAAGTGTTGTGAGTGTGAATGTCCACAAAAAAGGTCTCTACAAAGACACACACACTCTCTCACCCAAACACACACATTTTCACAGTTGCCAATATTGGGATTAGAACTCCTACCTAACTAGTTTGTTACACTATAGTATTATTCAGTCATCGCAAGTGCCACAGAGCTTATATGTTGGAGAGCTGTCCATAGGTATCTTTGAAGGTGAGTGACATCAGTAGCAGTGCTAAAGGAGGGGTAAGGAAAGTGTGAGTGTGAATGGCCACAAAATCAGGTCTCTACAAAGAGACACACACACTTTCTCACCCACACACATTTTCACAGTTATCAGGACCAGGATTAGAACTCCCACCTAACTAGTTTGCTACACTATAGTATTATACAGTTATCCCAAGCACCACAGAGCTTATATGTTGGACAGCTGTCCAAAGGTATCTTTGAAGGTGAGTGACCTCAGCAGCAGTGCTAAAGGATGGGTAAGGGAAGTGTAGTGAGTGTGAATGGCCTCAACCACATTCATTTAGAAACACACACTCACACACAACTTTACATTTGACAGGACTGAGATTACAACTGCTACATGGATACTTATTTGTACTGTAGTGCTACACAGTTATCACGAGCACCACTGAGACTATAGGGCTGAGGGCTAACTAAAGCCATTTCTACAGTGAATGACATCAGCACATCACAGGCCAATGGGATGTGTACTGGGTGGGAAAGGCCTCATAATGGGATTCTCTCTGTTGCTGTCTGACTCTCTCTTCCCCATGTCTCTGTGTGTGTGTATGTTTGACATATTATATTATGTTGGCCTTAGATATGTGTGAGTATTCCTATCCAGTGTGTGTGTGTGTGTGTGTGTGTGTGTGTGTGTGTGTGTAGTATCAATGGTGTACAATTTGGTGTGTCTGCACACAGACTTCTGCGAATAACCGATATCCGTAGTCCACTGTGTTGTCAGACATAGGCTTCATTTCTCTAAGTGTAGGAGCATGCCCAGTATGACCTCTATTGAGTGTGTGCATCCATTCCAGGGAGGGTGGACTCCAGTTTAGGGTTTTGTGTGCTACAGCTATATCTAGCAAACTGTTTCTGCAGGATATCTGTAGATAGGTGGCCAATATGGAGGCACAATGGGCATAACATACGGGGAATACTGTAACTATTGCTGTCTGTGCTGCTTGTGTAACATGGTTGGTTGCAGCATAGATTTTCTGACATATGTACAGTTTTACACTGTGATGTATCATGTCATCAACTACTGACAGTTATCATTCTTTGCTCACAGTTATTTACCAGGGAAATACAAGATGAATGAAGCTGAGACCAATATTCTGTGGCATATAGACTACACATTTTGGCACATTCCTGCCATTGTGGAGGGGTAGCTACAGACAATAGACTGCTGGTTCTGTGTAAATGGTCCAGCATCTTGTTAGTATGCTGGCTGGGGATTCCCTTCTTGTGCTATTCTCAACTTAATGGAATGGCCATATTCTGCTGGGACCATATCTCTCAGCTGTACAGATACAGTCAGGTTATCCAGAGGCAGGACTCGTTTATCTGGTCAGTTTACCTTCACATTGTGGTTTACAAGCAGTTTTGTGGCTATTCATTCATGAATTTGCAGTCAGGGGGTAGTATGGGTGGATATTAGAGTTTCAGATTTAACAAACTCCATGACATCCATGCTTCTACACCCCCTTCTGTTATTCTATCCTCTTTCTAACATTATGTAAGCAATATCTCAGAGGTATCCCTATAGTTGGGCCTTTATCCCAGTAGTATTTATGGGCTGGTCCACAGTCCTTGCAGTACAACATGGAGAGGCATGCTACTGGTATTTGTCAACATGGCCTTGCATTTATTTTCTGCTTACTGTGTTAGACTGCTAGTTAGGACCCCCTGACATTCCATACATTGGCACTATGGGTGAGGCATGGGCCTTTGCCAGAGGACTGTAGGCCATTTGAGAGTGCTGCAGGCCATCTGTAGCAGGCCAGTGCATTCTGTTAGTCATATATTCCCAGGCTGCAAGCCAGTGGATTACCCTGAGGTGACAGTGGTGAGTGGTTGAGGTGTTCCTGTCAATCCTTCCTGTTGATACTGATCCATGGGTCTGGATGTGGTCAGGTTGCTGCTTGCAGCTATTTGCAAGTAATATCCACTGTTGATGTGCAATTTAACAACCATATGCAGTCTTGTGACCTTTTTCCTGTTTATTTCTTCCAGGTAACATGCAGAGGGCATGCCTACCAGCATTCTCTGTTGGGGAAACTGACATCATCACCCATTATGTGAGTGAACATTGTGTCCTGTTATTTGGACAGAGAGCAGATGATGTGCATGAGAGGACTGCCCCTGTGGAACAGTGTGGTCCACAGAGTAAATGATGCCGGCCTGCACAGCAGTACCTATGAGCATGTGCAGCATTGGGCCACTGACCTCATCTGCCATGCCTGTCAATGGGCTGCTGCTGTAGTGAGGGACCAGCTAGCCATAGGTGGGGGCCCAGCCATCCAGCCCCCACTGACACCCACTGAGGACCTCCTCATCAAGCTTGGGGCACCCGCCCAATGCGCAAGTCATGAAGCTGAGGGGAAGCATTGTGGAGGTGGGTTGCACACACACATACACACACACACACACACACACACACACACACACACACACACACACACACACACACACACACACACACACACTGGACGAGGAGTGTGCAGGTAAGGGCTCAGTGGGGATTAGTACACTAATGTATCAGACACACGTGTATCTATATTATATCTACATCCATGTGTCAGGTCTGATTGCAGTTGTGGATGGGGTTTTCTAATGCACAGAGGTGCACATCTATGGTGAGGACAGGACATTGTGTATTATTGGGGTTAGTACTGTAGATGTGCAGACATGCTGCATCCATCCTGCACCAAGGCCACATGTGCATCTGTTGACAATAACTCCCTCTCACAACCACCTAGGACCCTCATGTCTACATATGGAACATCAGCCTGAAGCTGGTGAGGATGATATTGTTCTGATGTTGCCTGACAATACCCCAGGCAAGTGAAGGGCATGCAATTTACCATGCACACAACCATCAGTAATAGCTATATTGCTTTTTGTGCATGTTCACTTGTGCTGGGGTAACTGTATTGCATCACAGTGATCAACACTGGTGCCTATCTGACATGAATTCCAAATTTCTGTAGCATACCTCACAAGTTGTCAGTGCCAAGATGTCTGGACAGAGGCCAGCAAAATGGGCTGGACGAATGGCCTAAGGTATTGACATGTGTGACACATTAGTGGTATACAGTGGATATAAATTGTGTACACACCCCTGTTAAGATGCAAGGTGCTCCTGTTACATACTAATTAGGACCAGAGTATGCCAGTCCACACCTCTTCCAGCCTTTAATGTGACCCATAACAGGAACAGTTTACTTGTAAAGCCAAGCATCTGGAGTCATGCATTGCACCTACAAGATTGGCCATCTGTGAGGGTGGCAGACATCATATCAGCATGATGTTTCACTCAGGTATGATTCCTCATGCAGCCATATAGTTCAGTACATTCACTGTGGCATATCTGGCTATAATATCACATACATGGGTATTGTTAACACACACAGACCACTTCTGATCATGTATAGGTTGCAAACATATGGATATTCCAGACACATCTGTACAGAGAACTGTACAATGGTTTAAACTGCTGCATGTGGGGCAGATGTTGTTACCACACTATATAAAGTAATGTCAGCGGGAGGTGGTCACCAGCCGTGTATGGTATACACATATCAAAATGGTATTAACTACAGAAGATATGATCCACACACACACACACACACACACACACACACACACAGGTGCCAGCATTGGGATTAGAACTCCTGCCTATCTAGGTATTGTTACTATAGTGCTACACAGTTATCAGATGCACCACAGAGCTGATGCATTTCCAACTATTCCAAAGGTACTTCTAAGGTGGATGACATCAACAGGACTACTAAATTGGAGTGAGGGGAAGTGTAAAGGGTAGTACACAGGTCAAAAATGGTGTAACTCACAAACTACATGATTCACGCATCCTTCTACCTACAGGGGCAGGCTCAGGATGTTCCTCCTCAGAGTCCCTCTGTGTTTGTGCTGGCCTTGGCAATGGTGGGGGGCTGTGGATGGTGCATTGGACACCTATTCAGCATGCAGCATCATGTATGTATTCCCATACAGAGATGGGTTCATGTTGTACTCATTCCCTACAGCAAGGATATGACCTGTGATAAACCTGTGGCTGATGGCGGGGTGAGCTGGGTGCATGTGTGATATGGAAGCTACTTGCATCTGACTTGCAAATATGCCTGGAACATTCCCCTTATGCTGGCTTGTATGTGGACATGGGCAGCCTGTCATCAGTTTGTGACTGTGGCTTTTGTGGTCTGCCAGTGATTGGCCAGACTACCAGTATTCCATACTAGAGGGACAACTAATATGATGCTAACCTCTATGTATTATTCCGAAGTTGTGTGCAGTTGGCACTTGTTTTATATGCACTCTGTATAGGTTACTTCCACCTGTGTACTGTTTCTATGTATGGGCCCCTGTTCATAGCGTGTCCAGCTTTCTGACAGTGACAGATATTAACATCTGGACAGTGAGTATGTACAACTGCTGACATGGGTGTAGCTGAGAAGCAGTGTGGTTGACACTGCAGTTGTTGGAACATGGCCCTGTCATCCACTGTACTGTACCTAGGCCACTGAGACACAACCATCCCGTACCACAGACTAACTACTTCCAGGCAATATTACACATACAACAAACTTACCACATTGACCCCTGCATATTGTACACATGCAACAATGTAGATTGGGAAAGCTCTGGCAATCTGTGCTGCAGTGATATTACTCCTAAAACTTACATGTTACTGCATTTGGGCCATCACATGTACTGTGGTGGGCATTGTCACCTTGTGTAGTGCTGCCTAGTATGTTGACACCAGTATTTGTTATGAATTTTCTGCTGTCCCATATAGCTGTCAGCTGTCTGCTGCTATCCCATTCAACCACCCAATTCCCTTGCATGCTTGCATCCAAATTATACATACAAGTATGAGAACATACTACTCATTCAGTAATTAATAGGAAGGGTGACTTACCTTGTTGCTGGGCCAGTACTGGAGGTCTGACTATGTTGGATGCATGTAGTACACTCCCTATAGGTGTAAAGCACAGGTAGTGTCATGTTTGGCATCCCTTTTACTGTATGAGCGAGTTGGAGAGATGTATCAGTCCCTCGGTCCCTACAGTGTCACTTTGTGTGCTATGCATTGTCTCTTTGCCAAGGCATGGGCATACTGGGCATGCATCCTTCTACCTACAGGGGCAGGCTCAGGATGTTCCTCCTCAGAGTCCCTCTGTGCTTGTGCTGACCTTGGCAATGGTGGGGGGCTGTGTGGCTCTGTCCCATGCTGTTCCTGCTGCAGCTGTTTCTGCAGTTCATATTGTGTAGCATGGCACATACTATGAAAATTTGTATACATGTAGCTGGAGAGCACTGCAAGGCTCCACTGGATATGTCAAGGCAGTGGAACCATGACTTGAGCATCCCAAACACAGGCTCTACTATGATCCTGGTTTGTGCGTGTCCCTCATTGTGGTGTTCTTGTTCAGGTGTGTGTGCATTCCTGATGGGTGTCACCAGCCACGGCTCCAATGCATAGCCAGCATCCCCCACCAGATGGCCATATGGGATGTCTCCCCTGGCAAATTCCTGATACAGCTGTGAGCAATGCCAGATATGGGAGTCATGATAGCTTCCAGGGCTGCCAGCACACACATTCATGATATTGCCCTGGGCATTGCACATGACCTGGCAGTTGATACAGGAGAAGCCCTTGCATTTTATGTAGACCCTACCCTGCTCACTGGGTGGTGCTTTGATGTGGATGTGCATACAGTCTATAGTTTTCAGGTTAGTGCTGAATTCAGGGCTGTGTTACAAGTCTCTGTGTTTGCCCATACCTTATTTGGATAAAAGGAAGTTTCTCTGTTCAACTGTGAGAGAGGGGAGCTTTGAGCAGCTTATCTGTCCCTGGAGGAGTGTTATCAGCCCAGAAATTAGTAGTTTATTGGCCATTTTTGGCTATTTTTTATCTCCTTCATTTCCCTGCTATAAAAACCGCATTTACCAGTTTTATGCACCGGGCAGCACCATTTAGCTAGGGTATAAGTATTCCCGGCACCACAAAGTCTTCTCTTCAATTTTTTTCCTTGGAACTAGACAAACTTTCAACTTAAGCACTCAAATCTTTCATTTCTCAGCCCGGCACTTGCTCAAAACTCATAGCAAGCACTTATAAACCCTAGCACTAGATCCCACTATACTGTACAGAAGGACAGGGCTCTCTATTCAACCTTACCAGCCAATCAGTAAAAGAGTTCACTGTACCTATCCAGGCATGTCCAAAGGGCAGTTTCAGGTGTACCCTCCAGTCCAACTGGTGAATCTGGACATTTTGGGGCAATGTTACAATTGCCTTATGTACAGAGACAACCCTCTCCTCCTACCACCAAACACTAATACATGCAAGAGATGCAAATATACAGCCAAACTGGAGGCTAAGCTCTCTCAACCCAAGACTGGATCAGACGGTCAAGAGGAGAAGGTAAATACTTGCATCACACCACCAGTCTTACATAGACTCATTAAACCAGCACTGGCAAAAAACATACATAAATACACAAAAACATACTCGGATGCTCTAAATAAAAATCTGCAAAAGCAACAGAGACCTCCAAAGCAGACATCCAAGCAATATCCATCCCCCAACACAAACCATGAAACACATACTTCACAAAACCAGTGTGCCATGCAATCACAGCCCTTAAGGCAAATTAACATACCCAACACACTAGTAATAGGTGACTCTATAGTCAGGCACACTGACGTCTCACTCACTAGGCTGAACAAGGAGAAGGTTACTGTTAGCTGCCTGTTGGGTGCAAGGATCCACCACATAACACAACCACTCGGGTCACACCAGAACAAGTACAAATACGACTCTGTCATTGTACATGTTGGTGTGAATGATCTGAGCCGTACCTCCCTGGACTACATGAAAAGAGACATGGAAGAGCTCCCTGATCACGTAGCCCAAACCAGTATGACCCTGACCCTGAGTAGCATCCTGCCCTCACCAAGAATGATACCACGGTATAAAGAAAAAATTATCAGTTTCAACAATTGGCTAAGTTTCTGGTGTCATTCAAAGGGGATCCAGTGTCTGTCCACTTGGGATGACATGCTTGACAAGCCATTCTGTTTCACTAGAGATTGCTTACATCTGTCACCCTTAGGCTTTTGAATACTGGCCAAGGCTCTTGCCACCCCCATAGTGCTTTTTTTAGGCAAGGCTCAAAAGACAAACCCATCACCGTAAATAGCACAAGTAACAAAAAACTGAGGGTAATGCTACTCAATGCCAGAAGTCTAAACCTCAAAATGCATGCACTTGAGGCACTCCTCAGTATGGAGAAAATCAATATATGTGCAGTAACAGAAACCTGGTTTAAGGCTCCAGAGAGCACAACAACACTACCAGGCTACAACTCATACCATACATTTTGGCCACAGAACCCGGACCGAAATACAAAAGGTGGGGGTGTATCCATATTCATCAAGGATACCCACACCTCCAGGTTAGTGGCACAGCACGATGCTTCAGAGATCATCCATGTGCAACTAACAATGGGCAAAACTGCAATTCATATTGTAGCTTGCTACAGATCACCCACCATGTCCCAGGACCTCCATTCCACATTTCTGGAAACACTGGGAAACATAAAGGTCCTACCAAACACCCTAATGGGTGATTTCAATTACCCAAACATTAACTGGGAGAACTACTCAAGTACTAACTCCCTTGCCCAACATTTCCTAGAATTTATAAACTCAAATGCCCTGGATCAACTAGTCAACACTCCCACCACAGGTGACAACATATTGGATGTGGTCATCACCAACATGGGTGACTAGTGTTCCACACCGGAGGTCAACCCCTCTCTGGTTAGATCTGACCATAAACAAAGCACTCTGGATATCCACATTCTGCCTCCACCCGTGGTCAAGGAAACCACTGTGAAAAACTTTTCAAAAGCAAACTTCACATTACTTAAGACCGAGGTGGAAAGTTTCTACGGGCACCTAAAAGAATGCATGGATCGTGCTATCCCAAGCAAAACCAAGACTCGCTCCTCCAAGAAAAGGAAACCAGTCTGCTGGACCCCCTGCCATAAACAAGCTATACAATAGAAGGAGGAAACTAGTACAGAAAAGAGTAAAATTCCAAGAAGGGAAGACATCCCTGATCAGTATCAGCAAGAAACTACGATCCCTCATAAAATCATCCAAGGCTAGTTTCGAAAGAAAAATTGCCAAGGACTCCAAAGATAACCACAAGGCATTCTTTAGCTATGTCAAGAATCTAAGTGGCAATGCTCAGATCTGCTCGGAGTTAATGTAGAATGGCACAAAATACACTGAACTGACCGATATCACCAACATCCTGGTAGACAGGTTCAGTGCAAACTTCATCCCCCTCTCACCCCCAAAAGGGCCCATAACCATACCAGAAGAATGTAGAGCCCCTGAAATCACAGACACTTAGGTTAAAACAGCCCTCTCCAAAGCAAAAAACACAGCATCAGTGGGACTGGACGGTGTCCCAGGCTGCATCCTACATGAGCTCAAAGATGAACTAACCCCCTCACTTAAACACACTGTTCAAACTCAGCCTCTCCACAGGCTACATACCCACAGAGTGGCACATAGCAACAGTTAGTCTGCTCCACAAAGGTGGAGCCACAACAGACCCCAGGAACTATCTCCCTATAAGCCTGACTGGCTTGGTCTGCAAGGCTATGGAGTGCATAATTATGGAACTCATTAACAAGGACATTGGGAACCTCCAAACACTGGACCCTACCCAGTTTGGCTTTGTTAAGGGCAGATCATGCCTCCTAAACCTAGTGGACTTCTTTGAGACAGTTACCAATTCTATGGACAAGGGAAAGATGGTACACACAGTCTACCTAGCCCTCACAAAGGCCTTTGACACCATTCCCCATTCTGGTATTATAGACAAGCTCACCAGCCTGAACATAGACCTCTATGCCACAAGATGGGTTGCCAACTGGCTCATGGACAGAACCCACATGGTGAGAGTTGCAGGAGCTAGGTCTGACTCTAAACCGGTTACAAGTGGCTTTCCCCAGGGCTCAGTCCTAGGACCTCTCCTGTTCGGCATATACTTTTCAGAGGTACAGGCAAGCACAGGAGGACTATGGCTGACCAAGTTCACAGACAACTGCAAACTAGGGGCTATAACTGACACTCCAGCTGACACAGATATCCTCCAAAAGGGTCTCACTGAGACGGATACCTGGTGTCAAAATCATGGCCTCAAGCTAAATGCCAAAAAGTGCATAGTCATCCCCTTTGGAAAAAAACAAAGTACCACAAACTACCACATAGGTGCTAGTCCTCTAAATATGGAAGATGTAATAAGGGATCTGGGGACCCAAATAGATAGTAATTGCTCCTTTGATAATCACATTGCCAAAGTGGTTAGAAAATCCTTCTATGTGGCCCACCTAATCACAAAAGGGTTCACATCCAGATCAAAAGAGGTCATTGTGCCTATCTACTCATCACTCATCAGACCCATCATAGAGTACAATGCCCCATTTGGGATGTACCTTACAAGACACCTGCAACAGCTGGAAAGACCACAGAAGTACCTCACCAAGAGGATCACTGGCCTCAAACAGATGCCGTATGCAGCTAGACTGAAGAAACTCCAGCAGTACTCGGTTGCATACCGCCTACTCAGAGGTGATCTCTGCCTGACATATAAGGCCATGTCCAACCCAGAATTGATGGACATGCTCCACCTAAAGAAAACCAAATCCCCTTGAGCCACATGCCCTGGGGATCTAAACCTCACCACAACATTAAATAGGATGTGCTGGAGGGATAGATTCCTGTCCTGTAGACTTCCCATGCTTTGGAACAAGATTCCAATCTACATTAGGCAGAGCTCCTCACTAACACTCTTCAAGAGAAACCTTGACGAGTGGATGGGAAACAGAAAGTTTACCCCGGGGATCACTTCAGTGGCTCTGCTGGACAGAGGCACAGGAAACTAATCTAAGGGGGCAGCGAAAGCCAACACATTCTGGCTAGGCTTATAAATACTTTCGGGCAGATAGCCTAGTACCTACCTATGAACTTATAGCACCAACTACCTCAGGGTATTCTGCTATATGGTGGAAGAGAAGCATACTTCTGGTCAACGCCTCAAAGGTGGTGAGGAATTATATGTGCTCATTGGCATGTGGTGTCATGGCATCCAGGAACTGGTGGAGTACCCTGGATGCTGATGCCTGTGATATCCCCAGTTGATCTTTGGAAGGTACCTGTGGCTAGTATTATTAAGCCTACACATACCTTGGTATCCATTGGGATGGGTTCCCCTCTGTTAGTTCTGTGTGTGAGGCTTGGCCGGCACAGCTCAACAATTTGCTGTAGAATGTTCCTGTCCACCCTATAGTGCTTCACTATCTCCAGCTCATGTAGGCCCTGGTAGGTTACCCTGGGTCTGTACACTCTTCTCCTCCTTATTCCTCACTGTGGGTCAGTTGTCAGCATTCTGCTCCTCACCACCATCAGTCTCTAGTACATATTGATGGAGTAAAGCAGCTGCAGCCTCTAACATTTTTAGTTAGTTTTGCCAGTTAAAAATCCCCCATCTGTGTGCACCGGTGGTGTAGAGTTTGTGGGAAAAACCAGTCTGCAGGGTGTTTGCATAGTTTATAGTAGTGTGCTGGGTTGCTGCATGTCTAATTGGTTGATTCTGATACATTCCGTCTGCCAGTTATGCTAGTTCTCCTTGATTGCCTTCCTACTGCTGTTTCCCCTTCCCAGTTCCTCCCTATTTCAGCCCCAAGGTGCGCCGCGAATACCCAATGCTGAAATGTAAACAGTGCTGCCATTTCCTCTTTTTTTTTGTTTAAAACCCAGAGTGTGGTGTGCACACCCATTTAGGCTATGTACACACTGCTCATGCACATCTAACACATCCCCTTCCTTAGCTGTGCTTAGCTAAGGGCAAACACGGGCCACAGAGTTCCAATGAGCTTACAGCAAGCATGACACACCCCCTTATGAAGTCATTCAGTCCTTACTCTTGCACTGTTGTATTGCTGCACCTACATGGTTAGGTAAAAGCTGACACTTTGAAGAAATTTGTGATTCAGTATTACTCCCCTCATTTGCATACCCCAGTGTGTAGGTCATTAGTTACTGCACTAACATGGACCCTTTCCCCTTGACAACCAGTGCTCCCTGGTATTGTTTACATTCTGCAGGCCATTGACTATAATGGCAAAATGCAGAATTAACTTAAAACTGACTTTTCTCATTTTTTTTTCTTATTTTCGGAACGATCCTGTTCGCGCATCGCTGCTCTATGCTTAAACGGCTGAAATTGGCCAAAATAAAAGTTTAATTTTCATAATTATTAATCACTTTTTAATGCCAATTGCCTTATATTTGGCCATTGGCATGTCTACTGTACATAATACATGCTTTTCCACGAGCTGTCATGCCTCCGTTTTGTCAGTTGCAGAAATGTACTCAGTTATTTTCTGAATACATTTCTGCACTGACACTGTTCTAGCATGGAGACCTGGAAGCTTGGTTAATCACAAAATCACCTCATTTTCACGGTTTTCACCAGCAAATGAGGTGATTTGCATATTTTCCATTTTTTCGTGCTAGAACAGTGTAGGACATGATACAAGTGAAAACAGCAGTATCCTGAATCGTTTGGCGGCCATTTTCAATGCAGGAGCTCCTACACTATTCCTGCACGGAAAATATGGTTTCCTGAATCCCTGGGAAGGACTTTTAATTGTCACTATTATTCCTTATTCCTTGTTGTATCAAGGACTGAATTACTGGCTTGATTCCCTGCTCTGCTTCTGGTTTCAGTGGATACTGTGGAACTCTAGGGAGTGGTTTAGATGGATTAAATTTTATTTTTACTGGTTCTGCAGATTTTAATATATCTCCTTCATTAGTGTGTTTAGCCCATAAGTTAACAGGTACCTGCTGTGGTGGTTTTTAGCTGTCTGTATATGCCTTCAAAGGGCTGTTCCTCAACTTTTGCTAAGACTGCTAATACTTCCCCTTCTGATTCTGTTGGAACATTCAAATACACCCCTTCTGATGTACAGTAAATAGTACAACCCAGTTTGCATAACAGGTCTCTCCCTACTAGCAAATTTAATGCTGCAGTAGTACTCAAAAGAAAATAATGCATTTCTTCAATTGGTCCTAAAGACATAGATATAGGCTCTGAAATAGGATTCGTAACAGTAGTATTTGTTACTCCAACTGCTTTTACTTTATGTTTTGATATTGGTATCTGATTATCTGAGGTAACTTTTAATACAGACCTACTGGCTCCAGTGTCCACCAGGAAAGGAATTTTCTTTGAATTTACTTCTTGGTTAACATTGGGTCTCCTTTGATCTATTGGCAGCAAAGGATTAAGATTTATTTCTGTTTTATTACTCTGACATAGTCAGTATTATGATTCCTGACTCCTTCCGATTTGAGGTGGTGGTGGAGGAAATGTGCAGCATTGCTATAATTCGGCTGCCATTCAGCCCAGTTATCTTGGACTCTCAGCATTCAGTTGTGTGGACATTCTCCTCTCCAATGTCCTGCTTCACCACAATTGAAGCAAGATCCATCAGATGAGGCAGGAGAGACACTGCCAGCTTGTTGCCAACCAGTTGCACCTTGCTTCCCTTGACCAGCACTTTTACTAAATCCCCGAGCAATTCCTCCCTCCCTTCCCCTGCCTCTGCTCCACCCCCTTGGGGCTTCTAGCTGCCTTATTTGCAAAGTTAACAGCTTATCCTCAGTATCCTTTATCCATTTTTCCTGATACTTAGTACAGTGATTTGCAGCACTTAATAAGAACGCCAAGTCCTTTCCCTGTCAGTCTATAAGCAGTTGTTTTATTTGATTTTGTACAGAGGCTTGCAAACCCTGGACAAAAGCAGCTGCAATAGCTGGCATCACTTGTTCTTCTGTGTCTGGTACTCCTGAATGTATAGCAAACACTGCTTTAGAACAACTCAAATAATCTGCAGGGGCTTCCCCTTTATTTTGCTTACATGCCTGTATCTTAGACCAATCTGTCCTAACTTGACACACTTCTGTAATTTTATTTAACAAACCTATTCTTTTGTCTATTGGGGCATTCCCTGTGATAGTAAAATCTGTTATTTCAGCCTTCTCAAGTAACTATTTTCTTATTTTGTCTGAAGTAACTACCCGAAGCAGCTGGTTTAAATCTATTTATTAGCCCCCAAAATTTCTCCAAGAAGTGCCAAAAGATCCTCTCCAGAGGCAATAAATCATGTGAGGGAGTACCGCAGGAGTGTCAAATACTAGTGACCTTGTTGGAGAGGTAGACACTTGAGGAGAAGATGGAACCCCCTGGACTGCAGATGCCTATTCTGAAGATGAGGGTTGAACAGGGGAACTAGGTTGAGATGTAACAGTACCACGCTGACCTGGTGTCCAATGGATAGTTGTCCAAAAGAATCTTGTACAGGTGCCACCCATATCTGTACATATGGGGGTGGGGTGCAGTAGCTACTGAAGGATTATCATCCTCTTCAGAAGTCTCTGCTTTTGGCCATCCCCAGTTTCTTCCAAAGTTGGCAAGACAGGATAAAGGGATCCCGTTTTACTGGTCTGTACTGCCTTGATCTTTTACCTGTTGTAGCAACTTCTTGTTAGCATCCTGTAATCCCCTTAATGCTGACTTCTTTTCCCATTTAAGAGTTTCAGTATACCAAGAATAAAATTCTGCCATTTGTTCCTCACTTAATTTGTTCTCTTTTTCATCCAAAATACCTTTCAATTTCACTAATTTATCCTTAACATAAGTTCCATTTAATGGAATACTTCATCAGGGCAATTTCTAGTAGCTGAAACCACTTGTTTAAATACTTACAACTTTCTTTTCCATAATTGTGCTACATAAAATATGCAGGTGTTGCCTTTACTGGGATTTGATCTGTCTTGCTTAACTTTGTTCCCATTTTCCCCATTAAGACTTACCTTGTAGATCCTGGATCCTGGTAATTCAGGAAAAAAATGACTACATCGGTTCACACATCATTCAGTTAGGAAAGGGTAGGATTCTGTCATTGTGCAATGACAGAGGAAAGGTTTCAATCAGCCTTTTCCCACAGCACCCCCTTGCTTTAGTCCCATCACAAGCTCAAAATGTACAGTTCTAGCATTGCAATTAGGATAATGGGGTGTATAAGTACTGTGTCCAGAACTGACTACTCTTTTGGAGCCTCAGAGGGTACTTTTCACACAGTCGCACCCATATCGCAACGTGCTATGGGCTCATGAACTTGATTTACCAGCACACACACCTATGTCACAGCATGCTACAGGCTTATGAATGTGATTTACCAACACACACACCTATGTCCCAACATTCTATAGGCTCATGAACTTTATTTAACTTTAACTGATTTTTCTCTCTTTTTCACTCATATAATAAACAACACAAAACATCATTTATGCCTCTTACCGTTTAGCCTTAAGGGTCCTGCCTTTGACACAAGGCACTTCCTTGTGTTAATTTTCTCTTTTTATTGTATGCGCATACACGTTAATAAACATTTCCTTATTTCCTGTGGAGTCCTCCCACTATTGCCTTACATAAACCTAACAAGCAAACTCACTCATTCAACAAAACAGTTAATCACTCATTCCACTCTTTTAACTACAATATCTAAGACAGAAATAAAAAAAAAACTTTTCCACAAATCCATTTTCCCCATCTAGTCTGGCAGCAGTTTGCACAGATAGTTAGGTATCAGAATCTCTGACTATCCCTTACAAAACAACGTGGTATTAACAGAACTTTCTGTGCTGGGCCCTTGTAATTTATTCCACACTGCCCTGCAGCAAAACCAAAGTTTGAATCCAAGTATTAAAGCACCAAATGTTAAAGTTCACAAATAAATAACAAACAGTTTTACCTTTTACCTCTTAGTCTTGACTCAAGAACTGCCTCATGTACATGGACAATCATCTACTACTACTACCACCAAGGAACACAATTTTGAGAGGTGCAATTACATAAAGAAGGTAGAGTTTATGCTTTCTCCCTCACAATATCTGGCACTGAGATGGCTGTCAACACAATCACTACACCTCAAACACCACCCACAACTACACAACACACACCCACATATGTGGAGGTTCTCAACAAAAACAAACCCAAACAAAGGAGACCTCAGAGGCAAAAACACATGTGAACTCTACAACCCTCCACACCACATACCATGCATATTCAACACACACCAGTGTCTCGCAACCACTAAGGCCTAACCATAAACCCAACATATTAGTCATAGGAGACTCCATTGTGAGACACACAGATGTGCCTCTCACCAGGCTGGATAAGGAGAAAGTCACGGTTAGTTGTTTGTTAGGTGCCAGAATCTGCCATATCACACACGCATCCAAGTTTCTCAACAACAGGTACTGTTATGACTCTGTATAGTTCATGTTGGCATGAACAACTTGAGACATACCTTCCTGGACTAGATGAAGAGATACATGATTGAGTTCGCTGAATATGTGTCCCAGGCAGGTATGTCCCTAGCCTTAAGCAGAATTCTTCCATCATCCAAAATGACGCCTCAATACAAACAGAAAATGATTTGAGTTTAACAATTGGCTTAGTTTCTAGTGTCATTCCAGGGGGATCCAGTGCCTGATAGCCTGGGAACATATGATTGACAGACCATGGTGCTTTTCTAGAGTAGGCCTGCATCTGTCTCACTTGGGCTTCAGGCTTCTGGTAAAGGCCCTTGCCTCCCCCATAGTGCCTTTTTTTTAGGAAAAGTCACGAGGTTGATACTACCAACATAAAAATGTCAACAAAACGCAAATTAAAGGTCATGCTGCTAAATGGTAGGAGTCTAGACATGAAACTGCACTCACTGCAAGTATTCTTAACCCTGGAAGATGCTGATATTTGTGCAGTCACAGAAACCTGGTTCAAAGTTGTGGAGAGCACCCTGGCCTTACTTGGTTACTCATCCTGTCATACATTCAGACCCCAAAATGTGGGCAGCAAAACCAAAGGAGGTGGAGTTTCAATATATATTAAAGACACACACACCTCCAGGCTGGTCAAACAGTATGACACACAGAAGACACTCCAGGTACAGTTAACCACTGACAAGACCCCCAATCAAATTATAGCTAGCTACAAGCCCCCAAATTTGACTCAAGATACTCACTCGACCTATCTGAACCTCTTCAAATTTATCAAGATTCAACCCTTTATCCTGATCCTGGGTGACTTTAATTACCCAACCATAGACTGGTAAGACTACTCATGCCAGAA
This sequence comes from Protopterus annectens, assembly GCF_019279795.1. Taxonomy (NCBI): domain Eukaryota; kingdom Metazoa; phylum Chordata; order Ceratodontiformes; family Protopteridae; genus Protopterus; species Protopterus annectens. The sequence goes on along the minus strand of NC_056743.1, from coordinate 959,877,715 downwards.
CACAAACATCCAGAGATTCCTTGATTTTATCAATGCAAATGCCTTGGAACAGCTAGTCGATAGTCACAAGAGATGATAATATCTTGGACAGTATTAACCAACATGAGCAACCACTGCAACACCCCTATGGTATCATCCTCCCTGGTAAGATCTGACCATAAAATGGTCATTTTCGAAGTCACCATCTCCCTTGACCCCCCCTCTAGCTAAGGTCAAACAAAAAAACCTCTCCAAAGCTGATTACAACCTCCTAAGGGATGGTATAAATAGCTTTACAGCCCCCTCCCCCACTGTAGGAACTGGCACTAATGCCCAAGTCTACACCAAAATACCATACAAGCATTTATATAGATGCATGGGATCAGGAACACCTGACAGGACAAAATCATCCTCCACAAGGAAGAGTAAACCTGTCTGGTGGACATCTGCAATAAATAAACTATATAACAAAAGGAAAAAAATTGCTGTCCAGTACCAAGAAGGAGCAGGTGTCCAGTTGGAAGCAATCTCTTCTTAGCCTGAACAAGCAAATAAGAGCACTAGTGGAATCCTCTAAAGCCAACTTCGAATCCAAATTGGCCACATCTACTAGAGGCAATCATAAGGCCTTCTTCACATATGTCCGCAATATCAAAGGAAGCACCCAGATCTGTTCATAACTGGTGGTCAAGGACACCACATATACAAATGCTGTAGATATAGCCAATCTACTGGCTGACAGATTCGTGAAAACTTCTCCCCTCTGTTCCCCCCATCAGTAAATCAGGACATCCCCAGTACCTGCCCCCCTCCCCTTATCTCTAGGGAACAAGTCATCACTGCCCTCTCAAAGGCAAAAATACAGCCTCCATGGGACCCGATAACATCCCAGGCTGCATCCTACATGAACTCAGGCATGAACTTGCAGCACCATTAGGCAACCTATTCAATCAAAGTCTGAGTACCAGCTTTGTCTCAGCCAAGTGGAGGACAGCCACTGTCATCCCTTTATACAAAGGTAGAGTGTCCACTGATCTAGGAAATTATAGACCCATCAACCTATCAAGCCTGATCTGCAAGGTCATGGAACGGATTATCAAGGACCTCATTAACAAGGACACGGGCAACCTCCAAACACTCGACCACACAATTTGGCTTTGTCAAGGGGAGGTCATGTCTGTTAAATCTGGTCGACTTCTTTGAGACAGTCACCAAAGCCATGGATGAGGGGAAGATGGTGCACACTGCCTACCTTGACCTGGCCAAAGCCTTGACACTATTCCCCACTCGGGCATAGTAGATAACCTCTCTCAACTAGGCATCAATCCATATGTTACCAGATGGGTAGCAAACTGGCTCAATGATAGAACTCACCTAATCAAAGTAGGGGAAGCCACCTCAAGCAATAGACCCGTAATGAGCGGCGTACCCCAGGGATCGGTCTTGGGACCTCTGTTATTTGGGATATACTTATCTGAGGTGCAGGCCAAAACCAGTGGGCTATGGCTGACCAAGTTTGCAGATGACAGCAAGCTGGGCGCAGTCATCAATTCCTCAAGTGATGTGGACATCCTCCAAGAGGGTCTCACCCAAACAAATGACTGGTGCGAGAAATATGGCCTTAAGCTGAATGCCAAAAAATGCATCATCATCCCCTTTGGGGAGAGTGACGTCCCCACATATTATCACATTAATAACATCCTAAGTACACAATCAGTAGTGAGGGATTTGGGCACCCAGGTTAATAGCAACCTGACTTTTGACCACCATGTTGCTTCTGTTGTACAGAAAGCTTTCTACATGGCCCACCTCATAAGTAAGGGTATTTCATCCAGGGACAAAGAGGTCATAACATTCCTGTATTCTTCCCTTATATGGCCAATTATTGAGTACAACACCCCCCCGTTCAGCATTTACCTCACAAAGCACATGCAGCAGCTAGAGAGACCACAGAGGTTCCTCACCAGGAGAATCCAGGGCCTCAAACATCTACCCTACACAGATAGGCTAAAAGCCCTGCCCCTCTACTCAATTACATACAGACTCCTCAGACCCCGCCTTGATGAGACTGCTACATATCCACAAGTCAAGCTCCACTCGAGCCACCCATACACACGACCTCAACCTGGTCTGTGATATAAATAGGACTTGTTGGCGGGACAGATTTGTGTCCTAGAGACTTTCCCATCTGTGGAATAGACTCCCTCTCCACATCAAGCAGAGTACCTCATTATCCCATTTTAAGCGCAACTGAGATAACTGGATGGGAAACAGAAAACACACCCCTGGGATTCCACCTGTGTCCCTGTTGGAAAGGAGCTTTGGGTGCTTACTTGTATAAACATGGGCTAAACTCTTGGCTAGGCTTATATGGGCCCTCAGGGCCAATAGCCTAGTAACCCCTTATGATTCTATGATCCTAAGAATAAAGCCTCAAGATGCAGAAAGTACTGGTTTATTACATAAACAGTGTTGGGAGACTGCCTACTTAAATTTCCAGATCAGTCTCCTAGAACAAAGGAAAATAGCACCACATATATACCTTTTCTTATTGATTTCATGCATGCAGAACTTTGAAGTTACAATATTTTCATGAATCAGTATATTTAAAAATGTCCTCATCCCTCATGATTCTCTTTTAGAACTTCATGTGAACACTTTGCAAATATGCATTTTAAAACATAGACCACCTGGTCTAAAATTTATTATTTTTTAACTTTGTAACATTCAGTACCAGTAGACACTATCTTACAGACATCCTTACAACGACTCATCCCGCAGCCTGAGAAGGCCAGAGAGTACTGTTAATTATTCTGATTTCTGCAGATACTTGGCACAACCAAGCATAACACAGTGTGACATCCCTTAATTCCTTCAGCACTTAATTTGCCTTCAGTTTTCTCAGTCCACTATAATTGGCTAATAGAGAGAATGCAGTTGTAAGGCACTTGAAATGTAAGGCTACTACTTATTTTATTTTTTTATTCTTATTTTATAGTTTGTTTACCAGGATAGTCCATTGGGCCGAAGGAGCCCATTTTCAATGGAGTCCTGCTGAGAAAGGCTCCAGCGAGGTTAAACAAGTGATAAATTAAACAAACACACCAACAAAATGTTACAAAGTATATAAAATTTGTAATATACAATGAAATAAGAAATGAACTAACAGAAGAAATAATAGTATAAAATGCTTTTTCAGGGCAATCAAAGGTACTATTTATATGTATGTATATATATATATATATATATATATATATATATATATATTTACATAGTCTAAACGAAAAATATCTCTTGCATAATCATGCATCTGGATTTCAGATTTTCTTTGACGTAAATGTATCATAAGCATTTTATTTGACTCACTTGTGAAGAAACTGCACGTTAATATGTATTTAGTGAAGAATAATCATGAAACATAATATTTTTCTGTAACACTTCCCTGAGCTCATATGATTTACACTGAGGGTCTTTCCTACCACTATGGCAACCTAATAGGGTTGCCACCTTTTCAAATGCCCAAAGTGGGACAATTGTGGTACAAACATCAGAATTTGCAGGCCAAACCATACCCTCCGCCAGTACAAAGAACAGAACTTCACTTTTTCCTAAACCGAAGCTTATTCTTGTAGCATTTTAGTTGCTTATTCTGTTTCTTATAACATTTAGGTGTTTCAGATACAGAATAACTGCTTTATGCAACTATTACATAAAATACAGGAAATCATTTTTCCCTAAAATCTCAGGGCATTTGTCATTTTTACAATTTTTTTGCAGGACACAACTGCCCAAAGAAGGACTGTCCCTCACAAAGTGGGACAGGTGGTAACCCTACAACCTAATGGCCGGTGATAGCTAGTGATTTTGGAATTCTAGTCCATAGCACAACTTAGAAGTTTACAAGTACCATGGAAACTGTTTTGTAAAGATAATACCTGGTTATCGGACTACTTTAGGTCTTACAAAACGTGAAAATACCAGAATGACAACTTCCCATAATCTAATCATCAGCACCGTTTGCAATAAAATCATAACAGCACTGGCCTTTAAGCATTATAGAAGAGGGTGAGAAAGAGGAGCAACTTCTTAGTTTTCAACATAGAAACTACATACTAAATCATTATGTAGTTAACAGTGCCGCATTTTTATATAGGCTTAATTTATAAACAGGTCTGACTTTATGAGGCACATTATAGTAAACGTAGTATGTGCAAGCTTAGATTTTGACAACAAAATCATATCGCTATGCGTAAATCATAACATTATATATATATATATATATATATATATATATATATATCTACACGTGTTTTCCCAAAAAGTAACCAATTTTCAAGACCCTCTCCAACCTCTTCGGCATTACTGTAGACCCTTAGTAGGAGGATCTGTTTAACGTTGACATTCCAGGGGCGTTGCAAAGGAAAAAGAGGAGGGGCGTCAGCCTGTTTGGAAGTGAAATATCTTTAGCCACTGTGCTAAACAGGGAAGGTGTAGAGTTGAGGGGCTGAAAGAGGTTGGAGAGCTCGAGGATTGACGAGGCCTGTGTGTATTACTTTGATTATCGAGGTGTCTTGTGAAGGATCTGTTTCGAGAAAAAAACTTAATTAAAATACGATCCGGGACACACTGTGTGAGGTGAGACCCCAGCAAAGCAAGCAATTAATAGCATGCGTAATGCTAGTAAAGATGTTCTGAAGTATCTTTGCTCAGTCAATATCGCACGTATACGCTGGGTAAGCATTGTTAAGTAGGTGATCCAAAGTTAACACTCTTCAGTTAAAGCAGTCTGGTTGCTTAGCGTTTTGTAAACAGATCAAATAGCTTATACAGACAGAAAAAGGAACGGGTGTTGTATTAACTTTTAAAGTAGAGCTCGATCCAGATTTCTGATTTTTGTAAGAGTCTTAAAGACGCTGTGTACCAAGCTATCTGTTTATAGCTGAACGTCTATTCCTAGGCAGGACAGCTCTTTATGACTGTAAAAACATGAATAGAAACCGTACAGCCTCTGGATGAGTTATTGTACAGTTCAATAACCGGTGATATTGGGTTCGAGTAGAATGGCTTTACATTATTACAGCCTCTGGATGAGTTATTGTGGCGTTCAATAACCGGTGATATTGGGTTCGTGTAGAATGGCTTTACATTATTTTATGTTTAAAGTCAATTCATTACAGCTTAATATTCATTTTACCTAAAATCGGAAGCGCTTATATCTTTTTAAATATCGTGCTTTTATTTAATTGCGATGGTGGGGGGTAGAACTTGTGTAAAAAAGTAAATGTATTATGTGACTCGTATTTTATTTCAGGTAGAGCCCCTCTGTATCCACTTGTTTGACTCTACAATATATGTGCGTTATGGAAACGGGGCTTAAATGCCCCACCACCAAAATGATAATTGTAACTCGGGCAGATTCTGTTTTCTTTGCTCACAGTTGTTTTTACTAGTAGCAGCTGTTGCGGTGGTAGATGTCACCCAGTACCGTCGCAGTTAAATGACCTCTATGTCGAATTAAGTGTCCCCTCAACACATACATCCCGTGCCTGTTACAGGATTTTCGTCTCTTGTTGAGACGTTTCTTATCTCGCAGGGCCAGTTAGTGCTGCTTAAGAGTTAATTTTTAGTGTCTTGTATTTGATTTCAATTCACATGCGTTGTAAATGTTCCAGTAACAGTTTTAATTAAGTGGGTTGGTGATGGACTGGTGGTCATACATATCCTTTCGCTTGTACTTGGGGACGCTTGTTGACACCATCGTTCAGTAGTAAGACAACTGTGACACCAATGCACTTACATGATACCGGCAATCATTCATATAGTAACTGAAGTTTGGAAGTAGGCGAATCAGAGTAACACTGGCAGGTGTTTTTTTTTTTCAGAACAGACGGTCTGTCACATAAGTTGTTTTTCTTATCAGAATTTTGCGTAAATATTTTTTCAAACCATTTCAACACTGTTGTACATGTAATGAATATTTATATGTACAACAGTGTTGTATATGGAATGGATATTTACGAGTCCTGTTATATAATTAAATAATTGCTATTGTACAAGGTGTTAGTTTTAAAAGTCACCCACAGAACAGAATAGAGGCAAGGGTGTGGTGTAAGTGATTGACAGCACTGCCCAAACACAAAGTCATTTTAACACGGAGGGGTCAGGTGTGGTCGGTCACCTAGAAGATGCGCGGTGCAGCTGCTGATCCAGGAGTATTAAAGCATCTGATTCTAGCTACCGAAGATTAGTACATTAGAAAAAGTAAAATAAGCGTAGCAGTAATGAAAGCGTGTTAGCAGTGCTACAGAACGTGTACAGAATATTAATCCTAAATTGTCTTTTTATATTTGTTCAGATAACAGAAATAATTATTTTCGTGTCGCTGAGCACTTCTGTAAGTAAAGTACTTATGAGATGGCAAGTCAGTACAATTACTAAGATCGTGCGCGTATTTTTATTACCGGAATATTTATATATGTTCCTTTGGTAGTATCTGTTACTGTTGGCACTCATTTTTGCACTACGTCCTGTGACAGATAATTGTTTTAATACATTTTGTGCATAGTTGTCTCATTTTGCTGAGAGACTGCAGTGCTTGTTGTAAGGTAGTCTAGTGCAATACCTCTCAACCTCTTAGCCCAAGAAATATGGACAAAGCTTGAAATAATGAGGGGGCAAAGGTCCACAAATAGGGGCAGATTAGAAAACCACAAGTTTTATGAGGAACAGACCTAAATTTTGAGGCATAAATCTGGATAGTTGAGAGGCATGTCTAGTGCCCCTGTAACTCTTCTCACTACTGGCTTGTGACTCTGGAGAACAGAAGGATATGGGTTCTATTTCCACTCCAGGTAACTGAATTATTTTTTAAACTGCTGACGCTGCAGTGTAGCATTAGGGGAGCTGCACTCCTGAGTCTTTCAGATGAGACATTAAACTGAGGTCACAGCTGCTTGAGTTGGGGGTGCTCTGGTGGATATAAAAGATCCCACAACACCTATTGTAAAGAGAAGGAGTAGCTTCCCAATGCCCTCACCCAGTTTCCCCAAGTAGTATAAATATCAACTTGGACCCCCCCCCCCAGAAAGAGGTAATTAGCCTAATGGAACTAACCAGTTCAACAAAGGATAAATCTGGAGAGACTGGTGCTCTCTAACCTCATTGTCCTCTTTCTGTTTTCTGGAGTATGCTTGGAAATTGATTGTGTATGAAGGGTTATTTAGGTTTTACTTATGCAGTACCTATAATTTTTTTTTTTTTTTTTTAGTTAAATTAGTTTTTATAGAAGGAAAGCATATGAATGTCATGCAGTTCAAGTTACACAAGTGCATCAGTGACATCAAGGCAAGTCACCCTGGTCATGTCACTGGTACCTTCTTAGGTGTATTTGGAGATAGTTTTACAACAGCACATGTGATGGATTGGCAATGTTCATTTTCTTCATTTTTGGTGAGTATGTGGCTGCATGTGAGCATTTACACTCAGGTAATGAAATGTACATTGAACAGACCATAGGGACACACATACTTAATTTTGCCATGCTTTACAGCTTTTAGGGTTGTGTTGCAGACCAGCAGTAGCTGGAAGAGGAGCTAACAGTAGTTGTGTTGAATGTAATGTATGTGCCACAGTGTCTCTGTCTAGGATTTGAGTAGAAGGCATTTCATTTCCATTTTATTTTATTTGAATTTGTTTACTGGGGTAGAGTACTGATCACAAATGACCAAGCTAAGTGAAGAGGTCAGTGAAGAGCTTTATGAACCCAGTCTGCACTGGATTGAGACCAGCAATGATCCAGAGGATCTTCTTGGCAAAATACACTCCATTTATTTTCAGCACTTTTGTTACAGCACTTGTTAATATGGTTGGTTGGTTGGCTGTATATTGTAAATCAGTTGCCTTGTCATGTGTAGGTGTTCAGTGCAAAGCAATCAAGTCCCATGTGGTTTATGCTCTTTTAATTGCTTTGTAGAAAACAAATGAACTACACTACCTTTGACTACCAGTTTCGTGATGCATTTTGTGTTGAATAGTTTTTATTCATTAATTTTATTTATTTTTTGGTTGTTTTGAGGGGGTGAGGGGTATTGTTACATCTGTTTATTTAGCACAAGTAGGTTTTACACGTGTTATTCAGTCTGTTAGCAGAATGTTTTTAAGTTGTCAAGTGTATTATATTGTTGATACTTAATCCTGTGTTTGGAAGAGTTTTCCAGCAGCTTTCATCTGGAGGTAGGTCATCATGCCAGAAAAGTTCTTGACTTTATCTTGAAACATATGAAAAGCTGAAAATGATTTTTTTTTCTTTGATTGCCCGAGTCGCTTTTGCTTTTGTTTTTTCTTTGATTGCCCGAGTCACTTGTTAAGCTGAAAATGACGTTTTTTTTTCTTTGATTGCCCAAGTCACTTTTTCTTTGTTTTTTTTCTTTGATTGCCCGAGTCGCTTGTTAAATCGGTTTATGTAACATCATGTATGTTGTGTATATATGCTTGTTTGTGTATATTAAAAACAAAAAAAGACCTTATCTTTCTGGGTACAAAAACTATCCCCTTTTCTCTCACACTCCACCAAATCTGCAATATGGAAAGGAATCCTACTCTCTCAACTCGAACTTAGCTTCCCTCTTATATCAACAGCCTCTTCTTAAAAGTCCACCACTGTTCAAACACTAGAAATAAAATATGTAAATGTATTACATGCTCCCCAAGAAATGAACACCACTGTATAACACTAAAAAGGCAAATTGGCTTCCATTTAGCAAACAGCAGACCTGCTCCTGGGATCACAGCTGTTTAAACTCCTGCATGAATAAGACATATGCTCACATAAAACTTGGGCCTTAAAACATATCCCACATTCCAGGGTACATATCTGACTATGCATTCTCATTTCTCAGGCCCAAACTGCAGGAGTCCCTCCCACATGAAATTAAAGACTCATCCTGTTATTCCGAGTTCTATTTTCTAGAAAATTACATTCACATAGTCAAGCAAAATGTACCTGTTACCCCTCAGGTCATGTCACTTGTCTTCTTTAACTTTTCTCTACACTAACTTGGCCACTACGATCCTTTTGGTCCTTTTCACATCTCTAATTTATTCTACTCTGATTTTTCAAATATTTTTAAACTTTTGTACACATTGTAAATCTATTATATTGAATTTACTATGTATCCAAAGCACTAATCTATCACTGTCTTGTTTTACTGTCACTTGTGTGTAGTTGTACTCTTGCATTTTTTTATATCTAGTTAGTTTTTGACCCTGGGCTGATATAGAAATTGGTCAGAAATGATCAGTGTTGTACCCTGGCAAACAAATTCAAAAAAGTATAATTTTCCTGTCCTTTTAATAGCGGAAAAGGTTTGCTGCGCACTACTGGCATTTTTAAGGCTATAATTTAACAGTTTGTTTTCAAAGTAAACAAAAGCATGCAACTGTTTGTATACATCAGAATAGTGGGATTTGATATTGTAGAGGTCTGGCTGCAGGAATTTGTAACACTTGGAACACAGGTGTGGGATTGTTTTGACCACTTTCCCAGGTTGCTGAATCCTCATTATAATACAGTGCTGTCTCTCCTCTCTTTCCTGTTCATTCTGCCAGAAAAAGAAAGTGTCCCCTTGCCACTTGAGGGTATTTTCTTTTGGTAATCTTTTTTTTTTTTTTTGTTTGTTTTACCTTCTATGTACTTTTTGCAATAGTTCTGTCTGTGCTTCTATTACATCTTTGATTAGTCCCTTGTTTCCAAGTGTCTTGTAAGCCATTCCTGAGGAAGGTCTTTCCTGACTAGAATTAATTGAAGTTGATTAAAATTATTCCATAATCCCTTCCTCCCTTAATCTCTAGTACATTTTGGGTAGTATCAAACCTCCCTTTCATGTGCTGTTACAGTCTTGTTATTTGACTTCACAGAGACTATTCTGTCATGTAACTTAGCTTAGATTTGCCTATTTCGTCTTTAGAAAAGTCTGACTCAAATACCTTCAGACTTCCATTTAGTACATGCTTTTAACCTAAGGATTTAACTTCAGACAGATCATTTTCCAATAGTCTGTTTAACTGTCTTGTTAAACAGTCCAGTGTTTAATTACTGGGGGCTGCAGAAAAGCTCATGTTTCTGCCAGAAGCAGTAAGCTAGGACTATTATGAGGGCTTCTTCCATCTGGTGATTACATGCCCCTTTGGATCACTAGCATCATGGTTTTATTTTTGATATTGGAAGTATAAATGTGTTTCTTGGTTTAAGTAGTTTGAGACCCATATAGAATAGGATATGTAGTGTTAACCAGTTGCAAATCCTTCTGTGTTTTCAATGCTTATTTTGTGATGTTTGTGTTGACCATGTCCTTTGCCTTGTTGGTATTACAGAGTGCTTGTTTATTTTTTTCCTCACAATTCCTTGTGACTTCCTTTCCCACTGACTTTTTGTGGCATCTAATTGCTTACTGTCAGGCAGTAGGCCCTGATTTCTGCCTTCCCCAGTGTTGGCCCTGCTGTTTTATTGTCTCAAAACATTTGTCAGTTTCTAGATTTGTTGGTCCATCACTACCTGCCATTTCCAACATCTGTTGATTTGCAGGGTTATTTTCTCCACTGACTAAAGTTTTCTGCTTCTTACCATGTAGCAGATTCTGCTCTGTCTACCCTTTCTGATGTTTTGTGAGTGAGTTCAGTGGTCAGTGGGTGACTGTAATCTTATGTGACCACCCTCCCTGTTGATGTGTTTGTTTAGTTATTTGCATTTGTTGACCCGAAGAGTAAACTTCTTAACAGAGGTGTGGGGTAAAAGATCCACAGAAAATACATTTGTAGTGTAGTAGAACATAATGTTTGTATACAGGTAACACAGAAAAAGTTTACAGTACAGCATTAATAATGTATATGGTTATTGTAACAACAATTTCCCCCATTTAGTCATGTCTCAAAAGTTCTCCCTTCCTGTTAAATGCGAACAAAATAAGCTCATGATCTTTACTCATGCAAAACTTGTCAGTGCAAAAAAAAACAGCTTCAATCATGCTGGGAAATACTTTAATTGAAATAGTCACCCAAACAAAATTGCTTGGAGGTCATCCTTGATAAGCAACTGAATTTTGATCTTTACATACAGCAAGCGATGAAAGGGAAAAAAAAATACACCAACAACTAGAGCTGCTGTTTCAAAATAAATACTTCCTGATAAACAAAAAAGTATATAGCTTCAGCATTTCTCCTATCATCATTTCTGTACACTGCCATTATGTTCACAGACCAACAGCATTCTCTAATGAATAAAATTGAACAATGCTGTTACAGCATAGATAAGTTTGCTGGCATCCATATAGCTAAATCTCACCACTGTTTAGCCTTGGGATAGCTCCAGTGGCCTGAACTGCCAAACTACCTCTCTATAATCCAGTTGCTGATACTCCGTAACATCATTTATAAACCATCAGAACTGCCTAGCCTTACTAAACATTGTAAGACCTTAATGTCCAAACGCACCTCTTCATTAAATTGACAGACTTCTACTCACTGTAACTAACACCCAGAACTCTGCAGGCAAGACTCTTTATTCTAATCATGTGCATCAGTGATCTGAAATTCCATTCCCATGACCATTATACAACAAAACAACTTGCGTAACTTCAAAGCTGTTTTAAATCAACACTTCTTTAACTCATGGTTATGTTGTTTTACATCTCCTTGTAATCCCTTCCACCGTTCTGTGTTGCAACTAACCTTTACTATTCTGTGCTTGTATATGCCCTAATTGCATCTTTGCATCTGTTTGCAACAAGCCACTGATTAGTCTTCTTTTCCTTCCTATACACTCTCTTTTCCTTCCTATACACTCTCTTGCATCATATCCCATCAAGCTGTAACACCTTTTCCTCCTATGCACTAAGTCCTTCAGGGTCCTGAAATCAGTTTTCTGCTTCCAAGCTGCAGTTAACTGCACTTGAGTCAGTATTGTACTCTTTCTTTTTCCTTTGTTATCTTGGCAAGAGTGACTTGCATATATTGATTTTTTCTTGTGCTTAACATGTTTGCAAATAACATAACTTGTGTGTCATGCTGTGTTGACTTTTTTGTAAATTGCATTTTTTGTATTCAGAAAATTGATATCCCCATCATCTTGTACCATCATCATCGTGTCTACAGCCATCAACCCCTTTTTCCCATTTACTACTGGGGTCTGAGTGTTTGGTCAGCTGTCACTATCTCTTGCTTCAGTGCCTCTTCTACCTTCTTCGACTGTGATGCATGAAGCTGTTAACCTGTTCCACTATTTTCCCTTCTATATCAATCCCCAGCTTTTCCTGATTTTTTTGCCCATTTGCTGCTACCACAACTGTCTTAGTTGTATTCAGCGTCATCCCATGTGCCTTCAATTTTGCATTCCTTTCTGCTATCATTTTCCTGTTATACCCAGATGTATTAATTTTAATACTCATACTTGTAACACTTTTATTTCACAGTACTTGTAACTCTGCGTTATGTTTTCTTAATTGTCATGTTTTATTTGCATACTTCTATTAACTGAATTCTTTTATTCACTGTATTTTACTCTGAGTCACATTTTATAATCTTCATACTTATTTCTGTGGTACTTTCCTCCATTGGCCTCTGCTGAAGCTACAGTTTCCTGTTTGGACTTTCTAGTAAACAAAGGCAAATAGTGACATCCTGTTCTAAGAATGGAAGAAAAAAGATGGTGAGGACTCTTATCAAAAGCAAAACTTGAAACTCATAGCTATGTGCTGTTGTATAAGAAAGTGATTAGCAGTCAGTGAAGTATCTAAATCTTTTTGTTCTGCTCACAGAAGCTTAAAAATATACTGCAGTGCTGTCCTACAAGGGTCAAGATGGGGCCCAAAAAACCCATCTGATAGTTACAGGAAGGAAGTTTGCAGCCTCAAGTATTGTACTGAAATTAAGTTTGCACCTATTATGATTTTTATGAAATGATACATATTAGGGTATATCTTATGAGGCTTACAGAAATGCAAAGTTTAAGTTAGCAGAAAAGATTGTTAATATTAATGGAGTGTTAGAACTGTCACTGAATAAGGAACTTTATCTGCAAATTCTGGATTGGGCAGTTGTAAGTAATTATACAGTAAAGGGCCATTTGTATTCCAAAATGTGCATGCTGATTGGAGAACTCAATCGGCTGCTTGTTGTAAATTGAGTATTGCTGATATAAATGAGTCCTGGCATTTCTATGGTATTGGCCTTAGGAAATGTTGTTGATGTAGTTACGATCTCTACAAGTAAACAGCTACACATCTTTTCAGCCTATAAAAAATAAACTATTTTTCTAACTTTAAACCAGGGTATAGTATTTGTTTAAAACTAGACCACACTGAGAGTAAATAAGCTGTAAGGAAACACCCTAGCAGCGTTTCTTCAGTATCGGCATTATTACTGTTAAATTTTTGTATGCCGATACTGAAGAAATGTAGATAACTTTCATTAAGTTGCAACCCGCTTTGAAAGCAGTGCACCTTATCTTTTTTTGACATCTTCAGCATTTTGTATTCAAGAACATGCACACTAATTGGGCAGACCAATCGGCATTCCAATTGTAAATGATTCAGTGTCTGTTCTGGCGCTCTCAAAATGTATATAAGGCTGGTATGAACCAATATGAACAAAAGTTTCTCATTTTAACAATTGACTTATCGCTGTCCGGTTCGATTCTCAGCTAGAGCGTCTTCTGCGTGGAGACATGCGTGAATGGGCGTACCTTCGTTGAAGGTTGTGCATCAGGGCTGGTAACTCTGCACGTAAAAATCAACTGCCAATCATTAGCAGACCGGAGTTCCGCTGTGGCGACCCCTAACCGGGAAAAGCCGAAAGACGGAACAACAACTTATCTTTTGGTGTCCACTAATGCACTAGGGTACAATATAGATTAGCCTTGAAAGAGGTGGTAGACAGTTCCATCTGCTTTGCCAAGAATGGCCTGCAACTTTCCCCACCAAAACTTCCATATATTAACTTTATCCTTGCCCACCTTGATAGTGCACTTTTTTGGACAGTCTTTAAAATCTTCCAACAGTCTTTAAAATCTTCCAACATAACTAAACAGAATCTGGATAACATTATTGTATTTCTGTTGAATGCTAAAAACCGTTAAAAAATCCACTCCCTTTAAGCACTCCTTTTCCTGGAAAACATCAGTAAATGTATTATCACAGAGACCTAGTACAAGATCATCGAAAGCACTCCATCAATGCATGGTTTCACTGCATACCACATTAGACAAAGGCTCTAAAAGTGGTGTTTCCATGTTCCTAGGAACTTAATTTCCAGGCAAGTTAGATAATGAAGTAGAACTCCTCCCATGTCCAGCTTTCTATTAAGAAAAGCCCTTATCGAATCAAAGTTAACTGTGGGCCCCCCTCGGCCCATACCTCCTATCTTACTAGTATAGAGTCCATATGTGTTAAACCAAATACCATTTTTGTGAGTCTTCAACTACCCTTCTATAAACTAGGAGACTTGCTTATCCTCAAACACATGTATGCCCCAAACTTTCTGGACTTCATCATACAAACTCCCTGAATCAGTTAGTCCTCATCTCAACCAGAGGTGACACATTCCTGGATTTTGGTTCTGACATCCTTCCTGGTCAAGTCAGACCGCAAGCCTGAAGCATCTTCCAGATGTTGGTATTCATAGATTATGCAAAGGCTAGATTCAGAAGGCCTTTCCATCTTGATGACCTCACTCTTTATGTGGAGTCTGTCACTGCCAAATTCTGTGCACATGTAAATAAATCTATCAACTAAGAAGTAAATACACCAAATTCAAAAATAAGCCCCTGTGATGGAACCTAAATATAAACAGGCTCTATAATAAAAAAGAAGAAAATTAATTATTTAATTGCACACAAAATAATCTAACTCTCAAGATGCCAAAAATATTCTTACTAAACGAGGAACTCTGGACCCTGATCAAATCAGCCATTGTCAGATAGTAAAAATAGCCACCCAGATGAAGGATAACCACAAAGCCTTTTTGTGTCATGGTAAAAGCAGTGCCCAAAAATAGGGAAAAAAGTTGTTGAAATAGCAAATCAGAACTTACATGTATTATCAGCACAAAAAATCAGGGCTGTCAAAAAAAAAAATGACTGCCTCTTCTTTTGGCTGTCATGCCGAGTCTTGTCCTACACAGGTATTGGTCATAGTAAGCACTTTGGTTTTAATCTGAAATAGTTGCTAGTCTCTTCATGTTCTAACTGGTCCATTTGGATCAGGAAACCGGACGGGGCAGTTGTAGTTGACCACAATACATATGTATTTAACATTTATGGTGTTTTATTTAAAATGATTCATCATACATTTCCAAGTCTAAGAAATGTATTAATATTGCATATCAAAAAAATAAATAAATAAATAAATAAATAAATATCCAAGGAAGGAAGAACGTGGATGCAAGCCAAAATAGCGTAACAAAATTTAATCACCGCTTTCGTCCAGAGACTTCTTCAGAATACAAGTAACAAACACATGAATTACTACTTATATAGTCCATGGTTAATTGATTAATTACTGACAATAATCCAATAAAAGTAAAAGGCGAACAATACTTATTCGTTAAAAAATACTTTAGAAACAGTCTTGTCAATATCTAATTTAGCATCCCTTAAAAAACATTTAATATTAATAGTTTCGTTGAGCCCTGGATGCTTGTCAGACTTCAGTCTGATCTGCCATAGGGTTTCCCTTTGCTCAACGAAATTTTTAAAATCACCACCCCTCAAGTCACTTTTACAAACTTCTATTACTGAAAATACAGTTTTTTAACACTAAAAACAAATTTCAACACTGGTCAAGTTTCAACTATTTGTAGATTTTTGGATATTTTGTTAAACCACAATTATTTTTTATTTGATGGTACTTACTACCGGCAAGTTAGGGGGGTGGCTATGGGTTCTCCAGCCGCACCCTCATATGCCAACTTACTGATGTCCTGGTGGGAATTTGATTGTTTAAAGTTATTGGAAAACCAATATCAAATTTAGTTTTATCACCGTTTTGTAGACGATTTAATATTCATCATTAGAGGTGACGGAAACACAGTCAAACAATTTCTAATTGATGTCAATCACACGTCGAATCTCTTGAAATTCACATTAGGTAGCACTGGTCCAGTTATTAATTTCTTGGACGTTCTTTTTTGGTGGGACAACACCGAGTCTAGATTTCATAGCAAAATCTTTAGGAAAAACACTTTCACCAATAGTTATTTACATTTTCAAAGTGGGCATCCTACTCATATTCTCAGAAATATACCCAAGGGCCAATTTATAAGAGCTTGCCGAATGACGTCTAACGACAAAGATTTATATGATGAATTAACTTTTATTTCTAATATGTTTTTAGACAGGGGATACGACAAACTTCTTTTGGAAAATACCATCAGAGAAGTTTTAGACAAAAGACAGACTTTATATCCGGCACGGTTGAACATCAACACTTCAATTGATAACATTTCTACTAACTCAGATTCGACTAAATCAAAAATAAAAACAAGGGGAATGCCAGTTTGTTCCCTAGATATGACTAGTGATAGTCTTAGGATAAGACGCCTAATTGAAAGAAATTGGCGAATAATTCTGGGTAATCTTGATGTTAGTAAAGTCATAGGTGAGAAACCTTTTTTCACCTTCAGAAATAGTTTTAACATCAAGAAATCTTTAGAACGTAATAATAATAATCCTGCCATCAATGCAGTCAACACCAAGAGTAAGAAAGGCATGTTTCAATGTCTAAATTGTAACATGTGCAGGTATATTTCAACAGGGCCATTTATTACCATTGAAACCTTTGATCAAACTTTTGAAGTTCCAGAACATGTTAATTGTAATACCGCAGGAGTTATTTATGTTAGTTCCTGTATCTCATGTCCGGCTTTTTATGTCGGTATGACGACCAGAAGTTTGAAAACAAGAATTCGTGAACATTTGTATAGTATCAAAGTTCACGACGAGAATAACGCCTTATTTAAGCATTCATTGGTCTGTCACAATTTTAAGAAATTTGTATTTTCTGTAATAGAAGTTTGTAAAAGTGACTTGAGGGGTGGTGATTTTAAAAATTTCGTTGAGCAAAGGGAAACCCTATGGCAGATCAGACTGAAGTCTGACAAGCATCCAGGGCTCAACGAAACTATTAATATTAAATGTTTTTTAAGGGATGCTAAATTAGATATTGACAAGACTGTTTCTAAAGTATTTTTTAACGAATAAGTATTGTTCGCCTTTTACTTTTATTGGATTATTGTCAGTAATTAATCAATTAACCATGGACTATATAAGTAGTAATTCATGTGTTTGTTACTTGTATTCTGAAGAAGTCTCTGGACGAAAGCGGTGATTAAATTTTGTTACGCTATTTTGGCTTGCATCCACGTTCTTCCTTCCTTGGATATTTATTTTTTGTTCTACTTATCGGATTTATTGTTTACTAATATTGCATATCACTGGATTGATTTATGGCTTGAAAATTTACTGTCTGGGGGGGTTTACAGACAAAAGTTTGAGTTTTTTTGTGGTTAAAGTTCCTATAACCCCAGCAGTGTTTGGTATTCTGAAAATTTACAAGGGCTTGTCATACCCACCATGTAGGCTAATTTTCTCTTTACATGGTCTAGAACTGAAGGATTGGCCGCTTGAATTGATGTTTCGTAATGCCAGTCATCTTTTAAGAGATACGTGGCATTTTAAAGAATGTTTGACAGGTGTAAATATTTATGAACACACCCTAATGGTGACACCTGATAAAATATTTTTTTTTTTTAGTATCCCTCATGGTCTTGCTTGGTTTCATAAAACCATTGTGATGAGCACATCTTTTGACAATCCGGAGATTTGTTTGCTTCATGAAGCAATGGAAATTGTTTTAAGTAAAAAAGTTTATTTTTTGAGAGAATACTTAGACCAGAAAATTCTACTAATGTCCTTAGTAAACCTGCACAACAATGCACCAGTTTCAAAAAACTTCATATTTTTTTGTATTGGAACAAGTTTCTTATCCAGCATGAGGTGGAAACTTTGAAGGCATGATCTGAATACAGGGAGCTGTTGTGGCAAACTATAAAACAGTTTTTGGTTGGTGCCTGTTTTATTTAGTGTGTACATTTAAATGCATAGTCACTCAATTTCTTGGTTGCATAGCCTAGATTACATGATTTAGCATGGCTATCTGAGGGATTGTATAATGTGTGTTTGTATTCTGAAGAAGTCTCCAATAAAAGTGAGATAAAAAGTGCTCAGTTTCATGGAAAGATATTTGGTCTGCTTTCTTTTTGTTTTTGCCTGTAGTTAGAGACTTGGGGATCTTCCACCATGGAGTGATATAGTGTGCAGCTGTCTAGAGTGATGTTGAATGAATGGGTGTGGAGTGATAGCTGAGGGCCTGTGATCATCACACTTAGTGGCAAATAACACCTCGGAAAAAAATTATTGCGCCAACATCCTTTAACCCTTGTACTAGTGAAGAATTGGTATACCTTCAAACTAGTAACAGCAATGCTGTTAGACTGGGTGGTATGTTGTATTTTAGGGTAGAGAAAGGAAAATAGTCATGAAACTGAAATTTTTTTAAGGGTTAAGGCAATAAATTGGGTCTGAAACTCTACAGTCTCATTCATCAGATTGAAATACTTTAGAAGATCTGAGAAATTCACATCAGTTCCCATGATAAAGAAGGGAGGCAGTTATTGAGGCACTACCTCACACTTTGTTACTGAGAAAAGCCCTATCCCAGTCATCTCCTTTTATATCATTGGAGAAATCCTGACACAAGTCATTTATGCATTTTGACCATCATGAAAGACAATAGATGTGATTTTCATCGCCATATCCAGCAAAAGTGTGGAAAAGAATATCAAGGTATGTACATAGGTTTTCTTTTTTTTGTGTGTGTGTAAAGTTCCTTTACTGTAGTACTTCTTTATATCAATAAAAGTTGCAACATGTGTAGTCCAGTTATTCAGTAGCCACTATGTATTTAATACTAATGAAGTGTGATGAAGACAAGTACATTATCATTTTAATATTTACATGTTTTTGCATATCTTCGATACTGTTGTTATTCTAATATACATCTGTCTTCTATAGGGCACTCCCCAGACATACTTCAAGCTTTGGTGCTACATATTGATCAGTCAGTGCCCAGTTTTTGTACTTAAGTTTCAATAAATCCATTGATCCAGTCTGTAAGCTTTACACTTACTCTCCTGGACAGTGGAAATTATCATTTGTACTCAATTTGGTAGTCCAAGTAGTGCATCAGAATTTTAACCTTTTACAGTTTGATAATCTATTAGCATTATTTTCTTTTTGTTTGAGCAGTTCAATTCTCAGTAGTGTAAATAAACATTTTATGTGATGAAGTACATCTCTGTCAAAACATTAAATTACATTGTACTCCCTACCCACTCGCGTTACCTGGCAAACTAACATGAACATGCATACATTGTTATCCACTGAAAACAGTGAAGCCAAATAACCATCTGATGTTGTTAATCCTCGTTCATTCCTTACGTCTGGGGAGTCAGTTCTGACCTCGGAACCATGCCGGCTATCTTCATGGCTCTTGCCAGCCACAAACTCTCCAGCTAAACTTTTACCCAGAATTCCCCTCTCCCTGTTACCTCAGATTTCGTTTGCCGCGTCACCATTCAGTCGTGTCAAGCCATTGCTCTTGAGCTAAGTTACTTTCCTTGATTTTATTACCTCGTAAATTTACCTTTCTTCAAGGAAATGTATTTGTATAGTTGTCTCTTACCCTATCGCATCTAGCGACTCTTGTTTTTTACGTGTTATTCTCTCTTTCTTACCTTGTTGGTATCTGTTTTACCATTGGTGGTAATCTTTCCCTTCATACCTTCAGGTATTCTTTGTACCATAGCTGGTACTCTACTTTCCCTTTTTCTTTCCCTTCTATCTGTTCTTTCTCTCACCTATCATGGCAAAAAAGAAAGGATGTCCGGGCTTTAAGAGGTGTACTAGTTGTGGCCACAAGTTACCTACTTCAGACGCACATGCCTTATGTGTGTACTGCTTGGGTGAACCTCACTTAACTGTCGACCCACCTTGTGGGATTTGTAAAAATGTTTCTTCCTGGACTCTCTTAGAGAGGAAAAACAAACTTATTCTAAAGGGTATTATGAAAACCCCCTTTACAGAGGCTATTTCTGGGTTAGAGGCTTCATCCCCTCCTAGCTCCCATAGAAAGAAAGACAACCTAAAGACTTAAGTCTCTTCCTTCGTCCCCCGCTGGGGACCCCCAGGAACCGAGACCAAAGAAAGTTAAATTATCTTCTGAACGGACTTCTTCGGCTCCAAGGCTTTCAGAGCCAAGACCTACAGCTCTAAAGCAGTCGGCACTGACTTCTACTATGGCACCGAGTGTGCTTCAGACAGCATTGAAACAGAGGGGCTCCTCGGCTGAGACCCTTTCAGTGGCACTGACCATACAGTTGATGCAGACTGCTATGACTCTCCACTCAGTTCCGAGTACCCCTTGGTCAGTGCAGACTCTCTCGGCAATGATTACGGTGTCAACTACCGCTACGGCACCAACCTTGTCAGTGCAGACTCTGTTCTCGGTACCGACAAAACTCTCGGTGCAGACCTCGATAGTACAAGCCATTACAGCATCGTTGCCTTCAGTGTAGACGCCTATCCTACCTGCTATTACAACTTCTTCTCCTTTTAAAGACCCCTTTGCGGGCTCCCAATTTACCTCATCTCTAGATAGACCTGACTCCCAATCAGCTATGTCCATGAGATCCACTAGAAGCTTCTCTGAACATGATGTGGCGCGCATTGTGGACCAGTTGCTTTTGGCTAGAGGAATCCCACCTCCCTCACTCCCTCCCTTGGAGGGGAACATTTTTCTTCAGAGATCCCTACTTGTTCTCCTCCGTCATCTTCAGCCTTTAAGCCCCTTCTTAGAGCACAGACTTTCCCTGCTGCGGCTCCTTTTGTAGGCCTTGCTAAGGAACTGCAGCTGCCTTTTTGGCAGGAGAGACACTTTACTCCTGTCACTTCTCAGGATGCTAGCTGTGGCATGGTTTCCCTTGCGTCCCATGGCCATCCGGAGACTCCTAGTCAGCAGGCTAGCTTGCTTGAGAGAAGGGTGACTGTAGGCTCCCACCCCTCCTTAGGTGGACCAGCCTTTCAACTTATGGAGAAGGCTCTTGCCACTGTAGACGATCCTGTGTCTCTGGGTTTTCCATCCTCCTCTGGCTCGCATCTCACACAAGCCACCCCTAGCGGACACCGGGCACAGGGGCCTCAGGATACACTCCCACAGGAGGCCCCTCTTGTGCTGTCTTCCCCAGCATCCCCCTCTGAGGAAGTTCATCATAAGAGTTCGTGTAAGAGGAAGCAGGTGGATTCCCCAGAAGAGTCCCTCACGGAAGAGACAGATTTTAATGATGGGGAAGGGGCCTCTCGATCACCCTCTGAGGTATCCTTTGGGGATATCCTTGAAATCCTTAAACAGAGAGGTGATTGGCAG
The DNA here is from genome assembly GCF_019279795.1 of Protopterus annectens. Lineage (NCBI taxonomy): Eukaryota > Metazoa > Chordata > Ceratodontiformes > Protopteridae > Protopterus > Protopterus annectens. The sequence continues at coordinate 959,856,206 of NC_056743.1, read as the reverse complement.
CCCTCTAACCCAACCTCTGAAGAGTCTGTGTTCCTGCAGGCCTTTCATACCCGGCCCCCTACCTCCTGGGTTACTCCACCTGCCCCCTACCTCCTGGGTTACTCCACCTGCTGCCGAACTTGTCCGGCTCGTCATGCAGCATGCATGGAAGGCTCCTGAAGCCATTCCCCGGATGCCAGATAAAATCTTGTCCCCTCCAGATACTGACCCCCACTGGTCTAAAGGTCTTCCAGTAGATGCCATGGTGGTGGCGGCCGCAACTAGAAATGATCTGGCAGAAGAGAGCCAAACTGTCCATCCACCCAACAAGGAGTCCTGGGCACTGGACATATTAGGAAAGCGTATCTTTGCATCAGCGACCTTTGCGGTTAGGTCCCTGAATTATATGGCACATTTTACCAGATTTCAAAGAGACTTAGTTTCTGAGCTCTCTGAAACTTTGGCTTGAGCTGTGTCTGATGAGGTCCGTGACAAAGTGGCCTCACAGTTAGCCACCCTTGAATCAGTTTCTAACTCCTCCATGTGTCTGATGTCTCATGCATCAGAATGAGCAGCTAGAGCAGCAGGTGCAGGCATAGTCATGAGACGGCATGCCTGGATGCACCTGTGTGACCTCGCGGAACCCTTCAAGGCTTCCTTTCTGAACGCTCCCATTGAAGCCTCTTCGTTATTTGGACCTAAGGTGAAAGACACACTGGCTAGACGTGAACAGGACGGTAAGACCCTTGCTGCCGTGGGCATCCATTACTCTTCCCCTCAATGGGCTTTCTCCAGAAACCAGAAGAGCGGGAAGATGTGGCACAAAAAGTCTCAAGGTTCTTTCCGTGACACATGAGCCGATTTCTCCCCTAGATGCAGATGGGGAAACTCATATGGAAGATGCCCCTTTCAGGGCAGTGGAGGTCCACGAAAGCAGGGTTCCAGGGCTCCCGAAGAGCGGCCCAACTGCTTTCCTCTGGAAGCGGTTGGGGGTCGTTTCTCTTTGTACCCTTCTGCCTGGGTAACCATTACCACCGACTCTTGGGTACAAAAGATAATAACCAGAGGTTGTCATATCCCCTTTGATCTTTGTCCCATCCCCCTAAGAAACCCTCCCGATGTTCTACCCAGTCAAAGGAAAGAAGCAGCATTAGAGATCTCAAAGCTGATAGAAAAAAAAGAGTCATCCAAGTAGCCCCCCCCCCCCAGATCAGATAGGATCTGGATTCTACTCAACACTATTTTTGGTGTCAAAAAAGACTGGGGACTGGAGACCAATTTTGGATCTCAGCATATTAAACAAGTTTGTAAAGGAACAGAAATTCCAGATGGTCACAATTCAGTCTATCCTCCCACTCTTGGATGTGCTCTATAGATCTTCAAGATGCGTACTACCACATAAAGGTGGACAGACCATCAAGAAGATTCCTTCGCTTCCGTGCAGGAGCCAGTCATTACCAGTTCCAAGTACTGCCCTTCGGACTCTCTACAGCCCCCAGTGTGTTCACAAAATGCCTGGCAGTCGTCACAGCTCACTTGCAACTACAAGGATTCCAAGTGTTTCCATACCAAGACAACTGGCTCATTACCGCCCCCACCAAACATCTATTGGAAGCAGCCTTGGCATACTCTCTTCACACCGCAAGAAGGCTAGGCATAACTGTAAACTGGCAAAAATCCAACCTGACCCCATCTCAGTCCATAGAATCATTGGGGTCCTGTTGAATACAAAAAAACTGCAGAGCATCCATTCCAGATCTCAGAATCCTAAGGATAAAACAACAACTCATACCAATCCTTTCAAGAGAAAAATCCACAGCACATTCTGTTCTCCAGCTGCTGGGTTCCATGGCAGCCTCCATCACTATTGTCTCCCTTGTGAGGTTCCACATGAGGCTTCTACAATGGCTACTACTCACCCAGTGGTATCCCTTTCAGTACCCGCTATCATCCAAGGTTCGTGTAACCCAGAGGTGCAAACAAGACTAATCTTGGTGGATGTCACAGATCCCGTCACAGTAGTCTCGCCCCTTTACTCCCCAGCAGCCCAAGGCTACAGTGACCATGGATGCCTCCCTGATGGGGTGGGGGGCTATTTCAGGGAAAGACAGTCCAGGGCACATGGTCCGAAATGGAGGCCCATTTGCATATAAATGTCCTAGAGCTAAGGGCGGTGCTTCTAATGTTGCAAGCATTCAGTCCCCTACTGCAGTCAGGGACTATTGCGATACAATTCGATAACATGGCGGTAATCTGGTATATCAACAAACAAGGCGGAATCAGATCTTACCCACTATGTTGAGAGGCCATGAGAATATTGCAATGGGAGATGGCTACCAACTGCTTTCTCATCGCAATGCACATTCCCGGGTTCCAGCGTGATAGCAGACAGACTCAGCAGGTGCTTTCTACAACTTCACGAGTGGTCCCTGAATCCTTTAGTAGCGGCAGAGATTTTCAACCGCTGGGGTCTCCCTTGCTGCGACCTCTTTGCATCCCCGATCAATTACAAATGCAGCAATTACTTTGCCCTGATTCCCCCTCCGGGACAGTCACCCAGGGACGCTGTAGTCCACGATCGGCCCTCAGGTCTACTTTATGCTTTTCCCCCTCTTCCCCTCATTCCCCAGTTCCTGAAGAAAGCCCGCCGGTTGAAGAGAAAAGTAATCCTCATAGCGCCATATTGACCTCATCAAATTTGGTTCCCCTTTCTATGGCCTCATCTGGTAGATCAACCATGGATTCTCGATCCAACCCCGGACTTGATCTCCCATCCACAGAATCTGATTCACCCCAACTTGAACAGCCTAAAGCTCACAACTTGGCTCCTCCACTTCCTGTGATTGCCAGGCAGAATGATCTTTCTTCCCCAGTACGTGACATTCTTATTGCATCTCATAAGACTTCCACTGGAAATGCATATCTCAGCAAGTGGAAAGGTTTACTGTTTGGCTGAAGGAAAAGCAGATAGACCCCTTTTCAACACCGGTGCCGGTGGTGCTGGAATACCTGTCTAGTTTATTCCAATCTGGCCTTTCTGCTTCTACCATTTGGGTTCATTTGGCCGGAATGTCTGATTTTCTCAATGGTGTCCGAATCTTCCCTTATGTCACAGAAATTATGCAAGACCTTTCTAAAAGGCGTAAATCATTTGAACCCCCCATTTAGAGAACCTACCCAGCCTTGTGACCTGTCCTTAGTCCTGCAAGCTCTGACAATGCCACCTTTTGAACCAGCTTCGTCATGCTACCTCAAGTTTCTTTCATGGAAAACTTTGTTCTTGATTGCCATTACTTCTGCCAGGCGTATTTCTGAGCTTCAAACTGTGTGCATCAAACATCCCTACTTGTCCTTTTCATAAAGATAGTGTCATTGAGAACTAATCCTTCCTTTCTGCCAAATGTGATCTCTGAAATGTCCATTAACCAAACCATTGAATTGCCAGTTTTCTTTCCCAATCATTCTAACATGGGAGAGTATTTCCTACATACCCTAGACATTCACAGGCAAATTTAGTTTCTACCTGGACAGAACTAAGGCTTCTCGCAAATCAAATCCGTTATTCTTGGCCTATTCTGGACCTAGATTAGGATGTGATGTTTCTAAGGTCACATTGGCTTAAATGGTTAAAAGACTGTGTAACATTTATTTACAAAGAGCACAATATCTCTCTAACTACAGCCATAAGGGCTCATTCCACAAGGTCGGTAGCAACTTTTGCTGCCTTCCATGCTAGAGCTTCTTTACATAACATTTGTGCAGCTGCAACTTGGGCTAGACCTCATACCTTTATCAACCATTACAAATTGGATTTGGCCTCCAGAGGAAGAGCATCTTTTGGTTCACTGGTGCTCAGGAATGTCCTTCTATGAGAGCCTTCCAGGAATAAAGGTAGCTGGGGACTCTGTCCCAGACATAAGCAATGAACGAGGATTAATAACATCAGATAAAGAAGTTATGTCTTACCATAACGTTCCATCTGTATTGCTGATCCTCATTCAGTCATTACGACCCTCCCTCCTTCCCCCTCCTGAGGCTTATAGTGGATCTCAACATCCAGTTCCATTAGGTCATTTGACCAGAGGTAGACTCTACCTTCTTTTGACTTGCAAATTCAGTCTGAGGTAACAGGAAGAGGGGAATTCTGGGTAAGAGTTTAGCTCCAGAGTTTGTGGCTGGCGTGAGCTTGGAAGATAGCCGGCTCAGTTCCGAGGTCAGAACCGACTACTCATGAACGAGGATCATCAATACAGATGGAACGTTATGGTAAGACATTACTTCTTTTTCCAGTCTCCTCAGTGTCCCCCCTAGCCTTTATACCTATCCCGATAGCTTTGATTCTATGAATTATATAACATTTTTTAGTCGCAGAAGCCCAGAAAAATCATCTTGCTTCATGTATTGTAGGCCTTTTATCCATAGGTAGTTACTAGGCAAGTGGTTCGGGAGACCACATCTAATAATTATTGACTTCCTTAACAGTTTTGCACATATGAGCAGTGATACATAAACATTGAGGTATATTCTTCACAGGAAAGGATGTTTTGAACATGACCACTACCAAAGTTTTCTGATTTAGCAAGGGTCTTTTACATCATCAAGCATGAAGCAGTTTGAAAGATACTGGTATTAAGCTCCTGAGGCTTTTCCTTGGCCAGCATTCTCTGTAGAGATTCACAGAAAGGATCTTTTAGCATTTGAATAAATTCATGAAATGTTGTGTCATCATAATAGCCTTGCTCTCAATTTTCTTAGTAAAGTGATCATTGTTTTTACCAAGACCATGCTACCATTGTAATTGAGAGAGAATGGATAGATGAATGTTCAGACTTGTGCATCTGCCTTAAAATTGTTTTATTAGCGTACAGAAGACTTTTACATATTGACCGTGTATAATTAGTCACTGAGGGACAAGTCCTGTAGACAGCTGTGTACTTTCTTACCTCAGTAGCTACATTGTTCTGTAATAGTGTACAGGAAGAGTGAGATTTCCTCATGAGATACAGTGTACTAACGCTGCTTTGGAAAGCTGCATCAGCATATCTTCACTGTCTGCAGCCTCTGAAAGAACACCAAGACAAGTTAGATTATCTTCACTGCAAGATCTGGCTAACTTACCAGCATCCTCTAACAAGCTTGAAGAGTTAACATTAATACCTGAAGAAAATCTTCCACATTGTTTGGGAAGACCATGTCTCTAACTTCGGTGCTCTTGCTGACAGTCACCAGCACTAAAGCATTTTATCAGTAGATGTTATTTCTACAAGCAGCAAACAAATAAACCCAAACCAGCCTAGAAGTTGAAAATGCTGAAACACAGGTGCCCAGTAGGAAGGTAGCTGGAATAAATAAACTGAACCACAGCAAAGTAAAATCTTTTTTAATACAAAATGGTGAGCGCTTTCGCAATGGTAATCATTGCTTCATCAGACTAGGTCTCTGATGAAGCAATGGTTACTGTTGCGAAAGTGTTCACCATTTTGTATTAAAAAAGATTTTACTTTGTCGTGGTTCAACTTCTTTGTTCCAGCTACCTTCCTACTGGGCACCTGTGTTTCAAGATGTTATTTCTAGTTTACTGGATTGTGTTCAGATGTAGGAAACTCCATATATTTTTGTGGTGGTTAAAGGAACCAAGTGATGACTAACAAAATTCCTGTATGTGAAGCAACTGCACGGCTCAGAACCCTGTAACAAAATCCAAAATCTTTGAGACCACAAACACCAGGAACATAGCAGTACCCACTGAGGTATGAGCAAGTATTACTCTTACAGGATTGTTGGAAGTGTTGGTGCTTGAAAAAACTTTTTTGGCAGGTGGGTGCAGGATTTGAGTGGGATATACACCATGAGTTTTGTTTTTTGATGTTAGGCACAGTCAGACAGTATTTATGGATCTATTTTCATAGATCCATTTTGGATATACTCCTTTAGTTTTTTTGGTTGTTCCCTAGTGGTTATTTTTGCATATGATGCAGTTAACTAAACTAGATAAAGGATTATCTGCGGACAAAGATGACCTTGGAGCTTTTGGTTTGAGTAGGGATGGGCAATCAAGATGACCTTGGAGCTTTTGGTTTGAGTAGGGATGGGCAGTCTGTGTATGAAGCCAATTTAAATTCAGGGGCAATTGAGGTTTGAGGGTTCGTTTGCAACCCATGGTGGCCAAAATGGATACTAAACTTATGCAAGATTGGGTTAAGGTACAACAGCAGGCCTCAATGGGTTTTGTTAAGGTGTTATTAGATTATTATGAAAGGACCATTGAGTCAGAAATGGTAGAAGTTGTGTGAAATGGCCCATCATTTGAGGCTGAACCAACATACCAACCTGTATGGATAAATTATCCAAGGACTTGCACAATTTGGAACAGTATTTGAAAACCAAAAAAGTTAAGAAATGTCAAAGGTATGTAACAGATTATGAGAGAGGTACGCAATTTTCTAATATAAACAAACAGGTTAGATTCAGTGATTCTACCAAAATGGGAGGTAAACAGAAAAGACCAAGATCTATTTTGAAGCGGTCAGGTTCTTCTAGATCCAGTAATGAAACATCAGGGATGAGGCATCATCCAACACAGATCTTGATGTACAGCATCAGGGTGACTCGCCTCTATCTAAAAAGACCAACCCTTTAGACCAAGGCAGGTTGTGGGGGGGGGGTAGAAAACATCAGAAAAACAAGCAATATGGAGGCAATATTAGAACTGATGACCCGGACCTAAATGTTGTAAACAATGTCTTAAACATTTCTAATGTGCAGCTGACTGATATTGAAATAAAGTTATTAAGCAAAAGTTTAAACTTCATCCCTGTTTTTTTTGTGCCAGAAGATCAGTTGGCACAAGATTTGATGGCATTCTGCAGGTTGCTAAATTTAAGACTGTTCTTCAAGGATTCTGATGGTGATGGTAAACAGGAGGGCTTTTTATATTATAAGTCCAAGTTTAATCCCCCTATGCATCCCTATGTACTCAAGTATGGTGCTCAAGGACCTACATTACAATTTCAAGGACATTATACCAAAACCCAATAATCTTGATGAGTTGGATTTAAGGGAGTTTGTAAACTACCTTAATGAAAATAAATGGGGCCTGGAGTTTACAGCCACTTTCCATTCACAACACATCACTTTTTTGGATGTGCTTGTGACTAGGAATGTTGACCATACCTTGGCAACCTAGGTTTATCATAAATACCCCCAATACAACTCCCTTCTCCATGCCTCCTTCATCTACCACACATATGCAGGAATATACCAAAGTCCCAATATTTAAGGATGAAAAGGAAGTACTCCAAGCCTGATGACTTTTCATACTATAGGGATGACCTCACCATCAGATTCAGGAATAGGGGATATGCTACGGGCCATGTTTTAACTGCCAGTAATTTGGTATCCAAGATGGATAGACAAGAGACTCTCATTTACAAAGACAAACCAACAAATTCAAGCCCCAATCTCAGGCTTCTGACCACCTATGGCCGTAATACTGATACTCTATTAAATGCAGTTCAGAGACATTGGAATATCCTGAGGGAGGATGATTTTCTTGCCTCAATTTTAAAGGAGAGATGCCAGTTTTCCTTCAGGAGGGGGAGGAATATGGAGTCTCAGTTGAGCCGTTATAAGCATAGACAAGGATGTGGACACTGTGGACACTGTACATATTGTAGGGTGGTAAACAAAACCAAATATTTTTCAAGTATTAATACCGACCAGGTTCACAATATACATTTCTTTGCCAATTGTGAGTCTGATTGGTTCATATATTTTGTAACCTGCACATGCCATGCTTTTTATGTAGGACAGACATCTAGACCCCTACGTATACGCATTTCAGAACATCTAAGTGCCATCAGGACCAAAAAATACACAAATGCCCTATATAAACACACCATTAATCACACCACTGGTACCTTCAGATTCACTGTTATCAATAAAATAGTAGGTAATAGAGTAAATAAAGGAGGTTTGCATAGTCTTCTGGACTCAAAGGAGAAAAAGTGGATTATAAAATTAGGTGCTTTGTTTTCACCTGGATTGAATGAACATCTTTAATTGATGAGCCTATCACAGGGCACTTTGAACACAAGGATTATGTATACAAGCACAGTGTACTTATATTTAATTAAACACTGAGAAAGGCTGTTAGTTTTGACAAGTCAAAACCGGTTTGTTTTGGATTTCTGCTTGGAATAAATTCCACAGCTTGTCATCGTCTGCTGGCTCCTTATTTGGATTTGGCTAATGGAAACAATTCATTAAAGAGAAAACAGAAATACACATTGTAAGCTCAGAGATGCTGATCTGCCAATTGAACCTGGAAAGCGAGATGAAGTGGAAGAAACAAAAAGGAGCAGTGAGCAGCTCTTCAACATGAAAGCGTCTTGTATGTTTTTTTTTCTGTTGCATCTATGCCCAACAACCATCGTAGAGGTCACCATGCAGTTTAGGGGCATGATGGCAACATTTAGGATCATGTTACAGGGAGTGCAGTGGTAGACCTCAAACTGCATACTTACTGGGACAGACCCATGAGCCGACTGCAGACAGTTTTTCAAAAGCCTTTTAAATGCTTGTTCAAAGTGGCTTTTAATTAAACTTTTATAAGCTTGATTTGAATAATATTTGCTCTTGGTTCCTAGGCTACTACAGAAGCAAGCAAGCACTGGAAGATAACTGAGAAGAAATGTAAAATGTAATCGCATCCTGGCTGTCATACCTCTGTCTCAGATCTGTTTGTGTTTATACTTACTTGATGACTACTTGTAAGCAATGTGCTGAATATCCCATGATTCAGTATACAAATAATTTTTGTTGTTTTACACTGTTGGTTTTTAGTAGCTGAAAGGCGGAAGCGCACATTAGCCATCTTTGTCTTTTTTGTGAAATAGACTGAGGCAGTTATTCAAGTTAAGTACATGTAAAACAAAAAATAGTCTACACCTAGCCAAAAGAGATTAAGCTACACTTAGAAGTAGAAAGTCTAATAATGAAAGAATTGTTTTTGTTTTTAAACGTCTTTATTAAATTATCACTTGTAATGTAAACAAGTTTATATGTCTATAAAAGTAATTCAACCACACTGATGAGTTCATATTTGCATAATTATAATTCACACTTGTTATCATATAAGCTAAGCTGTATTACATAAATGAGTCAATTCTTGCCTTCTCTTAAACACCATTCCTTCTCCAAAACATTTTTTGCATGGATTGTTCCCACAATTTCCATTTTTTTCTATGTAATGTACTTCTACCCTTTTCTAAAGATCCCTCTTTCTATTCTTTTATCTCTGTTGCAATGTTCACTACTTCAGTTATAGTTTGTTTAGATTTTGATTTCCATTTTCTAGTAATTGTTTTACCTGAGGGCCACCAGAATTAAACTTAACAAGGCCTTATTTTGTGTAGGTAATTCAGATCCTGTATCCCAGCTCAAAAGTAATTTCATTAGTTACTCATTTGCTCAACTAGTATTCCAGATGGAATACTCTGTAGGAATTTTTAAAGTCTGCCAACTCAATACACTCCCAAAGCATATGTTGCCAGTTACTTCTTTCTTTCCCATCACACCTCCAGAATTTGTCATCTGTCTGAGGAAAAATTCTTTGAAGTCTGCTTGGGGTCTAAAAGTATCTATGCAGACACTTTTTTCGTCAAAAAAATCCTAAATCTTCTAGTCTTTGTTGCATATTTGGGAGCCATACATATGTATTCCCATTGCTTCTTTGTGAAGAGAGATTAACTATGCAATTCAGAATCTTGTCTGAGCTATTCTGATTGATTCTTATTGTTATCATGCAATGTTTTATATTCCCTAACAATTATTCCTTTTTAAACAGCAGCATCTGTTCTAGATTCATTTAAAAACTCAACCAGTGCATGTCTTTCATTTAGCATTTCCCTATTCCATTCGCTTTGTCTATAATCTAATATCAGTCCTTGATAGGGAAGGCATTCACTAGCCGCCAATCAAAATGGCTTTGGCCTCTTGCCATTCTGTTATCTTTTCTTCCCATTCTGTTACCTTTTCTTCTCTATTTGTTCCTTATACATTAGTTCCTTTGCTGTCTTCTTCCAGTAAATTCCAGGCCCCTCTTGTCTATTCTCTCTACCCAAATTGCATTCATCCCTATCAGTGGAATCTCCTTTCTTCATTCCTTTGTTGGCCAAGTTATTGATATACTTTCTGCAACCTTACGAATATAATATATTAATATTGTTTCAATCTTTTTTAATTTCTCCAAATTGTTTGCGTTTCAAATACTATGACTGGAATGGACCACATTCCTTAGTCAAAGTACGGTTAAAGTTCATGAAATTAGTATTGTTTTCACTCTTTGTCAACCAAAAGTGCTGTTTACAGCACTTGCAATGTGCCCAGTAAGACTCCTCCTGTAATTCATATGGAAGTTACATGTATTGGTAACATATCTAAATACAATTGTAGATACTTTTTTTTTAAAAGACATGTTGCTCCTACTACTGTTGGAACTGTCTGGGTATCTTTCTTCACATTGCTGTCATTTCTGCCTGCAAATCTTGATATTTTATGACTTTGTGTCTCTGTATATGCAAGGTAGTGTAGTCAGTGGGTGTAGAGATTTCAGTGATCGATGTTACTTTTGTCTTATTTTCATGGACCACTGTATCTGGTTTTCTCGCCTCTGTCTTTTGAACTGTTGATAATGGGTGATCTCGTGATGTAGACTTCATCATTTTCTCTGATGCTTTGTGATTTATGTTTCCAGTGTTTTTCAGCCACTTCAGTACCATAATGTTTGCACAATCCCCAGTGCAACAGTCTTGCCACGTTATTGTGCCTTTCAGTATGCAATCCTTCTGCCATTAGTATGTCACAGTCGGCAACAAGGTGTGCGACTGTTTCCAGTTCTGTTTTACAAAACCTACATTTGTCTGTTTCTCCCACATGTTCAGTGGACTTTGTAAATCACCATGTATGTAGCCCACTGTCTTGGGCCACCAATATTAACCTTTCATCTTTTGGATTGAATTCACCTTTCTTTAACCATTCCTGCATTCGATCCTGATCAACATGAGGTTCTTCCAGACGTTTTCTGTACTTGCAACTATATTTATGCATTTTCCACATTTCTTGTCTTCTCATCTGATCCTTCACCTTTTGTTTTTTGGCAAGCTCAGTTGCTGCCTGATTTTATCTACTTCTGGTTTGATTTCCGTTTCTGCTTGTCACCAAAGTGCTTCAGCTAGACTAAGCAGGGAAGTCATCTTAGATTTATTCTCCTCATGTTTCAAAACTTTTACTACATTTGGGTCTTGCGAGGTTAGCAGATGTTGCAGATCTGTACATGTAATCACTTTCAAGGAGGCCCATACCTCCTTCGAAATGGGCGATATATAATCTTGGTATGCACTGATTTTTATAAATCATTTTGGTGAGCATGAAGCAGGCTTCTTGTTTTCCTGTCTAATCTATCCAACATGTTTTAGGGCCAGTCAGCCCACTCCAAAATTGTATGTTAGGACAGGAAGAGAAAATTGGTTTATAGCTTGAATAGATGTCAAAGCTGTTTTCAGGTTTAATTTAAGTTTTCTAAAATATTCCTTACTAAGTTTTTATTCGCATTTGTTCATGTTTTATTGTTGATCCTTCATAAATTCCCAAATATTTATACACTCCGTCTTGCTCCAGTTCATTTATATCACATTTCTTGTCCCAAACTGATGTTTTCGTGGTGCTGCAGTTTTCCTGCTTTAAAGGTTGTGTTTGTACATTTATCAAGAGCAAATGACATTCTTATATCATCTGAAGAGGTTTTCTGTCTGGCTGATATTATTTTTCTTAAGGATATGTGTCCAAAATCTCATTCTTACTTTATTTCTTGAGTTACTCCCTACTTCATTATCCTCCATTTCCATTTTGAATTGTAGCTTTCTGCTTGTGTTATGCATGAGAGCCTTGACCATGTAGCTCTAAAATATCCCTTCAAATCAGGTAATCCTAAACCTCCTTATCCCACTTGATTTTTGCCCTCTTCCTCTCCTTATCCCACTTGATTTTTGCCCTCTTCCTCTCCTAAATAAAAATTTTCAACTCTTTGTCAACTACTATTGACAACTTCTCTTCTGGCTAATAAAATATGCCTGACCTGTGTACAGAACTGAAGGGACTAAAAACATTCTTACTGCTTGTGCCTTGCTATACATATCCATAAGCAAGAGCTTTCAGGTTCTCAGTTTTTGTTTTCATCTTTTGTTTAGACTCTTCCCACATATCCTTAGCTGCCATAACTGAATATTTTGTAATCAATGCACTTCATTTTATCATGTCCCCATAAATGTGGGTATTGTTGAATCTGTTCCTATGTGGGGTATACAGTATATAGCTGTAGCCTTTGTTTTGTTTCTGTTTTCATTAATTTTATATCCAGAAAAAAAAAACGGAACTGTCTCAGCATATTCTACAATACTGAGATGTCCTTTTCTGGTTCCATCAGGTACAAAATTGTATCCCGTGCAACATGTGAAAGGATTGCTTTTGAGTATGCCAGTTGCCACTGGTGAACATAATGAAGTTGTGCTTATTTTATTACTAGATTTTCACAGTATTTGTACTTCTGTGTTTACAGCATACCTCTTAAGTGTCCAGATTTTTGCCTCATGTTTTAGTCTGCTGCTCATGTTGTTTTCTGGCAAGTTGTTGAGGATTGAAGTTACTACATAATGACCGTCATTTGAATTTCAGACTTCATATCCTAAGTGTATATGAGCAATGATTAAAATCTGTCCAAAGTGCAAGTATCATCCAGGGAACCACCAAAGCAGCACATTATAATAATACGTATGAATAAATAGAAATAACGTCTTTTAAACTATAAAATCAAAGGCGACTGGTAAACTATCAACCATTTATTAAAAAACAGTAAGCGCTTTCACCTCTAGGGCTTCATCAGACTTGCAACAATAATTACTGAACCATTTAAATAACCTGAGCTAGTTTAAAATTAATAACATCACTTCCTCTAATTCAAAGTATACAATTCAATATGATGTAAAGTCATGAATTATTCATTTCGGAACACTTAAAAACTTCATAAAAACTTTTACTTATAATCAAGACCTACAATCAAATGTAATATAAAATAATATAAAATCATGAATTATTCATATTCAAACTATTTAAAAACCATTTTAAATGATAATGGAATCATATTCAGACTATGGACTCTAATTAGTACTGGACTAATATACTACTAAAAAAGCATATTAAATACTTTATAATATAAATATATAACACATATAAATGCAAATATATAAAAAATATACATTAATATGTTCATGCTTAATTTAAATAATCCTACAAAATCTCACTAAAAATACAAAATTTTTTTGCAAATATAAATGTTAAACAAACAACTATACACTGTTTAAACACTAAATACCTAACTATTGAATTAATTCTATAACACCCAAACCACTGGCATCATTCATTTGTGTGTGAGAATCTTCAGCTTCCTATTACTCTAAATAGGCTTCAATGGAACTTTGTCATTAATGCCAGGTGTTTTATCGACTCTGAATTTGATAATCCATTTAATTTCACAACGTTCTGTATAATTACTGATATTACCTCTGGTGTTGGGAAATATAACTTGCAACATCGAGAATTTAATAGATGTGTAGTATCTGTTTGCATCATATGTCTAGATAACGCATTACTATTATTTCCTGTTGTGATATTGTAGTAGTGTTCCCTAATCCTTTCCTTTAATTTCCTATTCGTCTTTCCTATATAGAAAGCACTACATTGTACACATCTAGCTAAATATATCACGTTGCATGTCTGACAATTCGCTATAGCTATAAGAGAATAAGCGATACTTGTTACTGGATGTATGAACTTATCAATATTATCTATGTGAACACATTGATTACACCTCATACAAGGTTTTGTTCCCAACTGTTGATGATCACCATCAGAGCTAGGTAGCATTTTAGCATAACAAAGTATCTGTTTAAGGTTCCTTTTATTTTTAAAAATAAATTTAGGTTCATCTCCTACTATGTTCCTAATATCACTGTCTAATAATAATAATCCCCAATGTTTCTTAAAAATATCAATGATAGATTGTATATCAGAAGTGAAGTGGACTAAAATTCTAGTTAATGGCAAATTATCACTCCGTTTAGTTATACAAGTGGATGTAGATTCTGAAAAATAAGGACGTGCTGTAGTATTCCTAGAGGCCCTAGTACTACAAATAGCTTCATTAACTTCATAGGTGTTATAACCTCTACATAAAAGTCTACCTTTCAGATCATCTAATTCATGTCCAAATCCCTTTTCCAAAGGATTAAGCCTCAAGGCTCTAATAGCTTGTCCCTTAGCCACACTTTTGAACACATGCCTGGGATGCATGCTTTTCCTATGTAGTAAGGTGTTCCTAAAACAAGCTTTCCTATGTATTCCAGTATTGACTAGTCCATTATAAAATCTTTCAATGTTCACATCCAAAAACGAAATATAATTTAAAGAAGAATTCATGGTGAATTTTAAAAAACTTGATAGAGTATTAATTGCTTCATAAAACTTAATGAGTCCTCATAATTGTTCCAAACAAAAAACAAATCATCGACAAATCTACGATAGAAGCCTACTGAACTCTTAAAGCTATTAAGTTTAAATAACTCTTTCTCCTCCCAGGAGGCCATAACAATATTGGCGTAACTATTGGCACACGGTGTGCCCATGGCTACACCGTCACCTTGTCAGTAAATAGTATCGTGGAACATAAACATATTATTCTCCAATACTGTTTCTAAGAATAAACATAATAGATATATTTGTGTTGAGTCCATTTCAGAATGAGTAGCTAAATAGTTTTGAACATTAATAACACCAATACTGTTAGGTATAACTGTAAATAAACTGACTACATCCATAGTAACCAAATAAAAAGGAGAGTCTTGTGAGATCTTTTTCAAATAATCATAAAATTCCTTTAAATATTGCTTACTATCTTTCAAAATCTGTTTCCTGCCATCAACAATAGGTCTAAGAATATATTCAATATATATTGATAAAGGTTCAGTCACCCAATTCCTACCTGAAACAATAGGTCTCATTGGGGGCTGTTCTAAATTTTTATGAATTTTAGGTAGCCCATTAATTGTAGGAATCAAGGGATTCTTCACCTTCAAAAAATTGAACAAATCAAGACTAATATAACTACTCATCAATGCATCATCTAGCATTTCAAAAACTTTTGTAACTTTCATTTCTACCACTGTGTCTATAATAGTATAATATTTCCTATCTCGAAGAAAGCCATACATACTCTCCTTATAATTATTCATGTCTAAAACTACCAATGGGCCTCCTTTGTCCGCAGGTCTTATAATTATAGATTTATCTTTACTTAAACTCTCTAAAGCCATTCTTTGTTTGTAGTTTAAATTCCTTTTCTTGTGTTCCTTAACGTTGATTCCTGAATTATACATCTTATGTAGATCTTCATCTACTAGTTTATTAAATATGTCCAGATAAGGGTTTAAAAATGGAACATATGTACTGGGTTTTTTGAAAGGCATTCGTTGAGCATATTGCTCAATAACTTCTCTAAAATTTACTTTTAACTGAACGTTCCGAGTAAATAACTTGGTATCTATAATTGTTTCTGAAATTTCACTCATACTAGAAGGTATAAATGATAAGCCTTCCTCTAAAACTTGAGTTTCATGTTGTGTTAAAACTCTCTTCGACAAATTATACACTAATGAGTCTCTATTTTCTCCCACATGCGTTTCAGTGTGGGACCTGTATGTTCCCCCCCCAGAGCCTTTCCTTTTCTGCCTGCCTTGACTGTAAGACCTCGGTCGTTTGCCTGAGTGAGGCGTTTCTATGGGGAAAGGGATAGTTTCATTGCTTAAATGAACATTAGTACCGCGTGTAAAGCGCTCTTTAGGTCTAACTACTGGATCAGCAACTGATGATTTATTATTTGCATCGTTACTAATATCATTAGACTGTACATTTAGCATTGATCTACTATCATCCTGCTCACTATTGTGTATAATCACAGAACCAATTACTGATCGACTACAAGCATCCTTCTGACCATTCTGTGCCCTATTAACATTAATATGTTCAGTTTCTGTATTCAATGTATATCCTGTAACAGTCTCAATAGAAACATTATTCAATTCTTTTGAAACTGAAGGCATTGTCCTTTTGACTTGATTATTAAAATTAGAATTCAAAGTCAAGCTATTGGCAGTGGTTCTCGGCCAAGTGAACACATGTCCTGCCAAGAAATCTTTAGTGTCCCTCGAAATTTTATTTTTCTTCTGTTCCAACAATTGTTTTTCAAATCTAAGTGTATATGAGCAATGATTAAAATCTGTCCCTGATTTTTGGGCCTTTGTCCCTGCCCCCATTATTTTTTCTCTTTGTCCAGATACCTTGTGCTATGAGTATGATGGGTGTAGACACAGAACATTGAAAGAACATAACGGTGATAAACTGTAAGAGCCATAATTATTGATTATCCCCAGGCTGAGACTGAAAGAGATAGAAAGGTCTCAGTGCTGTGTCCTGGTTCACAAACTTGGAATAAATAAAGTAAAATAAATAAATTTTAAAGTATTTATTGTCCATCCTTGTTTGTTAGCTTCTACACCTGGATACATTGGTCACCAAATATTGTCTGGTTCTCCAAAATTCTGTTCTTGCTTAAGCTAAACTAATGTCTTTCGGCTTTTCCCGGTTAGGGGTCGCCACAGCAAAACTTCGGTCCGCTAATAATTGGCAGTGGATTTTTACGGTGCCGAGGTGCCAGCCCGATGTCCAACCTACAAATAAGACACACCCATTCTTGCAAGCACCTACCTACATGTCTTTAAACATCACTCGACCATGGGGAGGACATGCAGACTCCACACAGAAGGCGCTCCAGCCAAGAATCGAACCGGAGAACCTCTTGCTGTGAGGCGACAGTGCTAACCTATGCATCACCACAGCCTTACTTACTCTGTTCTTGCTGAAGCATTTTGCTTAATCCTTAGTGACTCCATTAACACCTTGGTGCTCCTTATTTCCCACTCATGTTTTATTTTGTCATAAGTTAGCTCATGCCACTGATGCATAAGAATTTTACACATACCCTTGACAGCATTTATTTCCGTGTCTGTGCAACAGATAAGTTATATCACATGTATAACATCATTGCTGGTTTTATGCTTTGTTTCAGCATTTGCAGTTGCCCTTGTGGTTGGCTTATGCTAGGGAAATTATTTTCAAATATCCATACATTGTTTGCTGTATATATTTTGTGACTAATCATATCAAAGACAAGTTCTGAGTTAAAGAAGGGCATGTCTTCTTTCAAAAGTCCATATATTCCATTGTTGAGGATTACTTACTATACTGTAAAAAGGGAGCCATTTATGTCACTTTTGTGAAGACCATCTTGTGTCGGCAAAAGGTGTAAGCTGGTTTATTGTGGGTATCAATGATGCAATACAAAGAAGTTTGTTTTCGCCATATGGGAGGCTTCAGTTGCTAACCTCACCCAATGCAGGGGAGATCCCCTGAATCACCGTCCACTTACATGCACTTACTTTTGAGATCACTGTAACTTTTCTTTTTTTTAATATGAAACATCATTATTAAGTAATCATGTATGACATAGGAAGTCATGCATTTGTATAAGTGAAAACAAACCATATTGACGTGTATAACATTTGCAACTAAATTTATCACTTCTAAACTCTCCAGTCATTGTCAGTCAAGCATTACATAGCTCATTCAAATCATGTCTTCTTTTAAACCGTGCTCCATCTCTGCATGTATTATTCACATTTTTGTCTATGTAATTTGTTCCTAACCTTTTCTAAAGATCCCAATTCCAGTTGTTTTATCTCTGTTACTATATTCAATACTTCTAGTACAGTTGGTTTAAACTTTGATTTCCACTTTCTAGAAATTGCTTTTTTGGCAGCCACCATAATTAGACTCAGCAAGGCCTTACTATTTTTTGGCAATTCCGAATTCTGTATTATAGCTCAAAAAAAATAATTTCTTCAGTTACATCAATTTGCTCACACAGTATCTCTGACAGAGTAGTCTGCAGGGAATTTTTTAAAGTCTACCAACTCATTATAGTCCCAGAAAATATGTTTCCAACTACCTCTTTCTTCCCCATCACACCTCCAACATTTGCTGTCTACATGAGGAAAAATTCTTTGAAGTCTACTTGGGGTATAAAAATACCTATGTAAACACTTCCAAGCAAAGATCCTAAATCTTGGAGTTGTTGAATATTTGGGAGACATGCATATATCCCCCATTGTTTCTTTATGAATTGCTTATCGAGTCTCTCTTCCCAATCCTTTCTAACCTCCTCTGATTCTTATAGTTATTGTGTAATATTTTGTATGCTGTACTAATTATTCCTTTTTTAACAGCAACTTCTTTTATAGATTCGACTAAAAACTGTTCCAGTGCTCGTCTTTCACTTAGGATCCCCCTTTTTCATTCTCTTTGCCTATAGTCCTTCCCTATCAAGGACTGATATCCGTTTCTAGCCTGTAGTCCAAATAAATTTTTGGCCTCTTCCCCTTCAGTTACATTTTCCTGTTTAACCATTTACTCCCAATACCTTTATTCTTTACCATTTTTTCCCGTAAATTCCAGCCCCTTCATATCTATTGTCTGTATTCCCAATTGTAGTCATCCCTGTCTGTAGGGTCTTTCTCCATTGCCGTGCTGGCTAAGTTCTTGGAATAATTTCTGCTACTTTATGAATATAATATTTTGTATAGTTATTATTGTACTGTTGGCCAACAGGGTGTTGGCAGAAATTGGGCTACTGTTGGCCGAAGGAGGAGAAGAGGCGGAAGGCATAGCCGATGGCAGGTAAAGGCTAGGACTGTGATAGTGAGGGCCGGAACTGTGAATGCTGGCAGTATGACTGGTATAGGGAGAGAGCTAGCTGATATGATGGACTGAAGGAAGGTTGGTATATTGTGTGTGCAAGAGACCAGATGGAAGGGGAGCAAGGCTAGGTGTATCGGAGGTGGGTTCAAATTGTTTTATCATGGTGTGGATGGGAGGAGAAATGGCGTAGGCATTACCCTGAAGGAACAGTATGCGAAGAGCGTTTTGGAGGTGAAAAGAGTGTCGGATAGAGTGATGTTTATGAAGCTGGAAATTGATGGCGTAATGATGAATGTTGTTAGTGCATATGCTCCACAAGTTGGGTGTGTGATGGATGAGAAAGAAAAAATTTTGGAGTGAGTTGGATGAAGTGGTGATGACTGTGTACCCAAGGGTGAGAGACTGGTGATTGAAGCGGATTTCAATGGGCATGTTGGTGAAGGGAACAGAGGGGATGAGGAAGTGATGGGTAGGTATGGTGTTAAGCAAAGAAATGCAGAAGGTCAGATGGTAGTGGATTTTGGGAAAAGGATAGATATGGCTGTGTTGAATAGATATTTTAACAAGAGGGAGGAGCATAGGGTGACATACAAGAGTGGAGGAAGATGCACACAGGTGGATTATATCTTATGTAGAAGGGCCAGTCTGAAGGAGATTGGAGACTGTAAAGTGGTGGCAGGGGAAAGTGTAGTTAGGCAGCATAGGATGGTGGTTTGTAGGATGACATTGGTGATCTAGAAGAGGAGGATGAGTGTGAGGGCAGCACCAAGGATCAAATGGTGGAAATTGAAAAATGGTAATGTGAGGTGATGTTCAGGGAAGAGTTAAGACAGGCATTGGGTGGCAGTGAAGAGTTACCGAATAGCTGGGTAACTACAGCAGAACTAGTAAGAGAGATGGCTGGAAAGGTGCTTGGTGTGACATCTGGAAAGAGGAAGGAGGACAAGGAGACATGGTGGTGGAATGAAGAAGTACAGGAGAGTATACAGAGAAAGAGGTTGGTGAAGAAGAAGTGGGATTGTCAGAGAGATGAAGAAAGTAGACTAGTATAAGGAGCTGAGGTGCATGGCAAAGAGAGAGGTGGCAAAGGCTAAGGATAAGGTGTATGACGAGTTGTATAAAAGGTTGGACACTAAGGAGGGAGAAAAGGACCTGTACCGATTGGCTAGACAGAGGGGCCGAGCTAGTAAAGATGTGCAGCAGGTAAGGGTGATAAAGGATAATGAGGGAAATGTACTCACAAGCGAGGAGAGTGTGTTGTGCAGATGGAAAGTACTTTGAGGGGCTAATGAATGAAGAGAATGAGAGGGAGAGAAGGTTGGATGATGTGCAGATAGTGAATCATGAAGTGCAGTGGATTAGCAAGGAGGAAGTAAGGATAGCTATGAAGAGGATGAAGAATGGAAAGGCTGTTGGGCCAGATGACATACCTGTGGAAGCATGGAGGTGTTTAGGTGAAATGGCAGTGGAGTTTTTAACTAGATTGTTTAATGAAATCTTGGAAAGTGAGAGAATGCCTGAGGAATGGAGAAAGTGTTTTGGTACCGATTTTTAAGAATAAGGGTGATGTGCAGAGCTGTAGTAACTACTGAGGGATTAAATTGATCCGTCACAGCATGAAGTTATGGGAAAGAGTAGTGTAAGCTAGGTTAAGAAGGGAGGTGATGATTAGTGATCAGCAGTATGGTTTCATGCCAGGAAAGAGCACTACAGATGCAATGTTTGCTTTGAGAGTGTTGATGGAGAAGTTCAGAGAATATCAGAAGGAGTTGCATTGTGTCTTTGTGGATTTAGAGAACGCATATGACAGGGTGCCTAGAGAGGAGTTGTGGTATTGTATGAGGAAGTTGGGAGTGTCGGAGAAGTATGTAAGAGTGGTGCAGGATATGTACGAGGGTAGTGTGACAGCGGTGAGGTCGGCGGTGGGAGTGACAGATGCATTTGAGGTGGGATTACATCAAGGTTCAGCTCTGAGCCCTTTCTTATTTGTAATGGTGATGGACAGGTTGACAGACGAGATCAGACAGGAGTCCCCGTGGACTATGATGTTTGCAGATGACATTGTGATCTGTAGTGAGAATGGGGAACAGGTGGAGGAGACCCTGGAGAGGTGGAGAGATGCTCTAGAGAGAAAAGGAATGAAGGTAAGCAGGACTAAGACAGAATATATGTGTGTGAATGAGAGGGAGGATAGAGAAATGGTGAGGATGCAGGGAGTAGAGGTGGCGAAGGTGGATGAGTTTTAAATACTTGGGATCAACAGTTCAGAGTAATGGTGAGTGTGGAAGAGAGGTGAAGAAGAGAGTACAGGCAGGATGGAGTGGGTGGAAAAGAGTGTCAGGAGTAATTTGTGACAGATGAGTACCAGTAAGAGTGAAAGGGAAGGTTTACAAGAGGGTAGTGAGACCAGCTATGTTATATGGGTTGGAGACAGTGGCATTGACAAAAAAGGCAGGAGTCAGAGCTTGACGTGGCAGAGTTGAAGATGTTAAGATTTGCACTGGATGCGACGAGGATGGACAGGATTAGGAATAAGTATATTAGAGGGTCAATCCAGGTTGGAAGGTTGGAAGACAAAGCCAGAGAGGCAAGATTACATTGGTTTGGACATGTGCTGAGGAGGGATGCAGAATATATTGGGAAAAAGATGCTAAGAATGAAGCTGCCAGGTAACAGGAAAAGAGGAAGGCCTAAGATAAGGTTTATGGATGTGGTGAGAGAGGACATGCAGGTGGTTGGTGTGACAGAGCAAGATGCAGAGGACAGGAAGAAATGGAAACAGCTGATCTGCTGTGGCGACCCCTGACGAGAGCAGCCGAAAGAAGAAGAAGATTATTCTCCTTAATCTGCATCCAAAATCCCAGTCTCTCCTTGTTTCTTGATTTCCCCCTCCCTCATTTTATCATCATCCGTTTCCACTTTGAATTATAGATTCCTGCTTGTGCTATGTATAGGAGCCTTAACTGTGTAGCTTTGAAATGTCCCTTCAAATTAGGTAATCCCAAACCTGCCTGTTCTGTTGGAAGAATCTGCTTATCCCACTTGACTGTTGCCACCTTCCCCTCACAGATAAAATCCTTCAGCTCTTTATTAATTAATACCCACAGCTTCTCCTCTGGTTGGTAAAAATATGACTGACCTGTGTATAAAACTAAAGGGACTAAAAATATTTTAACTGCTTGTATCTTGCTGTCCATATCCGTACAACAGAGCTTCCAATTTATTAATGTTTGTATTATCTTTTATTTAGCCTCATCCCACACATCCTTAGCTGCCACACCAGAATCCTTCTGAGATCACTGCAGCTTTGAGAAAAGGGAGCGAGGGCTTGGTTCACTAATCTGCCCACTGTCATCAAGAGATTTCAGAAATGGTCTTCATGAAATCAAAAGATTCGCTCGAAAGTTTTGCAAAAAAAAAAAAAAAAAATCCCCCAAAAGTGAAAGATCTTAAATATTTTTGGTATGGTATTGACCCTTCAGAATAATTTTAGCATCTGTTGAACATAACTTGTTAAGCAGAGGGATTTCCATTTGAAAAGAAAAAGTGATCATTTTTCATTGTATTAGGTTCATGTGGGTTTTACTAGGCTAACCACCACAAGAGCCTTTTTAAGCCTAGCCATGCATCCCAAATATCTGACTAGTTCTGATACCCTTGATAAGTTTAAGCATAGGCCTGGGAGATGAACCATTTACAGGTTACCTGTGTCCATTAGAGACATAGGTGCCAAACCAGGGATGAATTTCTGATTACCCATCCAGTTGTCCAAGTTGCCGTTGAATTGGGTTAGGGAGGAACTCTGCTTTACATGGATGGGGAGCCTCTTCCATAGACGAGGGAAGTCTCTGGGATACATACCTATCTCTCCAGCAGGTCCTATAAATATCACAGGCAAGGATTAAGTCTTTAGAACGGGTAATTCTGGTGCTGTTTGTTTTGTGGATATGCAGAAGGTCTATCAGAGTGGGGTCTGACAATGGCCTGTATGCCAGGCATAGATCTGTCCTCAAAAGCTTATAGGAGACC
Source organism: Protopterus annectens (assembly GCF_019279795.1). NCBI lineage: Eukaryota > Metazoa > Chordata > Ceratodontiformes > Protopteridae > Protopterus > Protopterus annectens. The sequence continues at coordinate 959,833,274 of NC_056743.1, read as the reverse complement.
GAATACATGGTGTAGAGCCTTAAGGCGGTCTGCATAGGACATTTTACGTGCTCCCTGTATTCTTTTAGTGAGGAACCTTTGTGGATGTTCCAGTTATTGGATATGCCTGGTTAGGTGCATACCAAAGGGAGCATTGTACTCAATGATATGTCTGATGATTACCGAATACAGTGGAACAATGACTTCCTTGGACCATTGTTTATAAGTTGTGTAACATAGAATGATTTCCTCATCACTGTAGACTCATGATGGTCAAAGGCTAGATTACTATCTATGTGTGTCCCCAAATCCCTAACTACTGGGTCAACTCTAAAGGATGTGTTGTGAATATGATAGTTACCAGGGAATGATGACTTCCCAAAGGATGCTGTTATGCATTTCTTGGCATTTAGTTTTAAGTCCATGGCTCTGACACCAGTTGTTTCTGTGTCAGCCCCTCCTGGAGAACAGAGATTCAATGACAGTTCCTAATTTGCAATCATCTGCAAATTTAGTCAGCCAGAGGCCAATGTCAGTGGCCTTGACTTCTGAGAGGAACTCCATTTGTGACTGGCCTCTTCATAGAGGTGGACTCCCCAATTCTAACTTCCTGGGTCTTGTCTGAACCAGTTGGCTATCCACCAGGTGACGTACGGGTTTGTACCTAACCTCTTGAGTTTGATGCCCGAGTGGGGTATTTTGTCAAATGCCTTAGCCAGGTCAAGGTGGGCAGTGTGAATGATTTTACTCTCATCCATTGCTTTTGTGACCTTCTCAAAGAAGTCCACCAGGTTGAGTAGGCATGATTTGCCCTAAATGAAACCAAACTGTGTTGGGTCCAGTATTTGGAGGGTGGTGGTGCTGCGGTATCGTTGTCGTCTCACAGTAAGACGCTGTCCGGTTCGATTCTCCGTTAGAGCGTCTTCTGCGTGGAGACATGCGTGAATGGGCGTACCTTCGTTGAAGGTTGTGCGTCAGAGCTCGTAACTCGGCATGTAAAAATCGACTACCAATCATTAGCGGACCGGAGTTCCGCTGTGGCGACCCCTAACCAGGAAAAGCCGAAAGACACAAAGACAAACTAAATCTCTATTGATCATCTCCATGCTAATTCTTTCCATGACTTTACATATAGGACTAGTGAGACTTGTGGGTCTGTAGTTTCCAGGGTTTGAAGATGGGCCACCTTTGTGCAGAAGGATGACTGTTGGCTTTTTCCATTTATGAGGCATGAAGTCTGTTTGGGGGCTACAGTTAAACAGTAATTCCAGAGGCCCTGATAGGTCATGTTTCATGCTATTTAGAAGGCATTCTGGGATATTGCCTGGGCCCATTGATGCAGTGTTCTTGGTCTTAGAGAGAGCATTAAGGACGTGTTCCTTAGTGATAGTAGGGGAAGTTATATTTGATGATATTTTCTGAGGGGAAGGTTGTGAGGGAGAGAGGGGTAAAGTTGCCGAATTTATCAGCCAGGAGGTTTGCTATATCTTCTGGCTCAGTATAATGTCTTCATTTACAATGAGCTCTGCACACAATTGTGCATTGACTTTGAGGTTGCAGATATAGCTAAAGAATGCTTTGTGGTTGTCCTTGGCTGGGAGGCCAGACATACCTCAAATTTGGCTTTGGTAGACTTATTTGTTTGTTTAGTTTGATGAGGGTGCTTTTATCCTGCTGGGTGCTGTACCTCCTAATTTTTGCCATGATTTTCTTCCTCCTTTTATATAGCCTATTGATTTTGTGATTCCACCAGGGTGGCGTGTTTTTTTAAGTTAGTTCTGTACTTCCTGGTTGGTACAGCTGCCTCTATACAGCTATTAACATGCTTTTACATGGTTTCTGTGAACAGCTCTGCATAGGCAGCAGTGTTCTCAGGGTTTATGGGGGCTTGAAAGTTTCCAGGTTCTCACTTAATAGCAGGAGGTTAGCCTTAGAATAGTTGATGAATATTCCAGGTTTTTAGCTGGGGGTCCAGGTTTTATTTTTACTTCAAAGGAGACCATTTTGTGGTCTGACCTTACCAGGAAAGGCATTAGGAGGTGTGTAACATTCTCCCATATTAGCGAGGACCATATCCAGTATGATTGCACCCCTGGTTGGTGTGTTGACTATCTAGTCCAGGGAGTTTGTGTTTACAAAATCCAGGAATCTCTGTGCATGTACGTTTGGTGTTGTATAGGATTCCCAGTTAATAGAAGGGTAATTAAAGTCACCCATGAATATGGTATTCGGTTGGATGGTTAATGTTTCTAATAAGTTTAAATACATGGAATGGGTTTCTTGGGTCATGCAGGGGGGACCTATAGCTTGCAAGGAAGTGGTATTGGATTTTGCTTATGGTGATTTGAACATGGAGCAGCTCAAGTGCTTTGTCCTGTTTGACCAGCCTTGAAGTATATTCATTTTTGATGTAAATAGACACCTCCACCTTTAGTCCCTGCCTGTGAAGTAGCTGGCCTAAATGTGTGGAAGGCATTATAACCTTGCAGTGTTGGTGTGTTCTCCGCGGCTTTAAACCATGTCTCAGTGACAGCACAGACGTCAGCATTCTCTATGGTAAAGAGAGCTTCTAGGAGTGGAGTTTTTTGTTTAGACTCCTAGCATTGATAGCATTGAGCAGTAATTCCTATTATATTTTCTTGGTTTTGATTTGCTATGTCGGAAGTACTTTCAGTTTGGCATTGCCTAAAAAGGTATATAGGGGAAGACAAATTTTTAGCTAATATCCAAAAGTTTAGATGGGAGAGGTGCAAACCATCCCTGGAAAAGCATTGTGGTCTGTTGACCATCTCCTTCCATGCTGACAAGTATTGCACCCCCTTAATTTTGAGTTTTTTTGTTAACATGTAAGATTGCTTTGGGGATAAATAAGTAGAATTCTAAACATATTATTTGTTCTCTCCAATTGTTTTTGAAGTAATATTTCCCTTTCTCCCCTTGAAAACAAGGGTTCCTCATGGGTCAATTCTTTGTCCTCTTCTCTTCACTAATTACTTGCATTCTTCTTGTCCCTGTGTTCCTCTCTCCAACAGTACGCTGACAACACCACAGTCATCTGTATCTCAGACTCCCTCTCAGACTTTCATGTCCTCGCACAAAACTCCTTCAACTCTGTTGAAAAAGTCTCTCCAGTAACCAACTCATCCTAAACAGATTAAGCTTCTTATATTTCTACTAAAATCTCTCACACATCTTAAAACCTACCTTCTCTATTTCATCCCTTAACAACACTGTCATTCATGCAGAAACTCACACCAAGCTGCTTGGAGTCATCCTTGATGACCAACTCAAATTCGACCTCCATGTCCATCATTGTATAAAGAAAACCTCTCAAAAACTTGGGTTACTATACAGAAATAACACGTTTCTCACAAAAGACTTTAGACCTACTCTTGCCCATGCCTTCCTTCTTCCAAGTCTTCTCTACGATTCACAAATACTAACTAACCTACAAGCCTCTCTCCTAACTAAACTGGAATCCACCCATAACAAAGTAGCGAGATTTGCTGCTAACCACATCGCAGACACACCACTGCCAATCCCTCAAACTGGCTAGAGTTTCCCCACCAACTTCTTTCCTCCCAACTCCTTATCATTCATTCCATCCTAAACAGATGCTCCGCCTGTAATAGGTAAAACTCTCTTTAGTTACACACCCGCCTTACCCTGGAACAAACTCCCCTTGCACACCAGAAACGTAGCCCGTACTCATGTATTCAAAAAGCACTAGAGCAGCATCTAATTTAAAACCTGGATCTGCCACTGTAGTAAGTCGTACAGTGATGGCAAACCTTTTGGGCTTGGTGTGTCAAACTTGGAAAATGCCTAACTTGACTCTGCTAGTGTGTCACCACCCCCAAAAATAAAATAAATAAAACAGCATAGCCCAAATCTAGAAATAAGAGACATGGATGGTTTTAAACTACTAGTACTATTAATTTGAGACACTGACAGAAAAAATGAACTTGAATTAATATACAGTTTCTGAAGTAAAATAAGTCTGTAAATCTAATTATTGTCATTATTAAGTATAAAAAGTCAACAGTTTCAGGAGGGATCAAGACAGACAACTGGGTGGAATGTAAAACGGCACACACTACTTGCCCTTTGTTTTTTCTTCATGGTTACACTTTTGCAATGTCAGCACTGTCCTTTGCAAACTCTATCAAGACAATATACCAAAGTAGTCTTTGAGGTTAATAACTTCCTTACCTCTGTGGCAGTATTGTTGAACTGGCTTCTGCCACAAAATAATTCAATGCACTTCTCATGAGCAATGCATGCTAAAGCAGTTTCTTTGGTAACTCTGGTATTGGTGAATGCTGGTGTGTCACCAGGGTTGCCAGATTGCCGACTGGCCACGTAGGGACAAACAAAAGTGAAGACTAAAAAAAAAAAAAAAAAAGGTCTTTCACTGTAAGTGAAGACTAAAAAAAAGGTCTGGCAGGGTCTTTAATGTGGAACATCAGAGTTCCGCATTAAACAAAAGTAGCTCTGTGTTTACTTTTTATAAGCACAGAGCTGCTTCTGTTTAATGCGAAACATCACAGTTCCACATTAAACAGAAGTAGCTCTGTTTTGCGATTTTTTTTTTGATTGGCCCGTATACCGGTATACGGGCCAATCAAAAATCGCTAAACACGGAGCTACTTCTGTTTAATGCGGAACATCGCAGTTCCGCATTAAACACAAGAAGCTCTGTGTTTAGTGATTTCTGATTGGCCCGTATGCCGGTATACGGCCCAATCAAAAAAAAAAACAAAGCGGAGGCTGCCCGGGATTTAAACCAGCAGTGCAGGACTCTGGATCAGGCTGCTGATCTCGGGACAGTCCCGCCCAAATAGGGACATCTGGCAACCCTGTGTGTCACCCAAAATGTTGTGGCGTGTCACTTTTGACACAGTCATAGGTTCCCCATCACTGGTCTAGTACAAACAACCGTCCCTAATCTACTTTTCACTCCCAACCTATCATCTGCTACCACTTCACTATTAGTCTACTACAGTCTCCTTTTTACTTTCCTTATCTCTTAGCTTTTAAGTTACCTAATACTTAACTTCTACAATTAATCTGCACAATGCTGAATCGTGTCCTACCAGCCATGCCAATATGAATCTACCTACAAGTTTACCACATACATTTGTACCTTATATCTAACTTTTGAGTGCATTTAAACCTAACTGCATTTTCCTCCATGCTTGTGAGCAATATTGCATTTAACTCTAATTGTATTATTTGTGTGTTTTATCTATGCTTGTGAGCAATTATCATTTTCTGTGGATTTCAGTTGTATAACTCTTCTTTAACACTTAACTTGACACACATTGTGTATTTTCTATTCAGTACTATGAATTGTAACAATGTTTGTTTTTTCTGTGGAGCTTTTCTCCCCAGGTCTCCACTGAAAAGCTCAGTCAGACTTTCCCAGCCAACAAATGTCAAATAAATAAATAGTTTCTTGTGGGAAATAAGATCACTTCAAAACACATTCTTCTTTTAAGATGGGAAATTTGAAATGTCTTCCATTTAAAGCTTGAATGCAAACAAAAAATAAGCTAGAATTAAAAAAAAAAGGCAATCAACTGTAAAACATCACAGATTAGCAGGAATTCATGCCACTGTAATTGCAGGTTTCTGTTTTAAGTGGAATACATTTTAATTTGCAAATGCTAGTGCACTCATTTGCTGGTGATTATAATATTTAGCTTTAGAAAATAAACAAACTCTGATATTTAAATGCAGTTCAGTTCATCAGCTGTATTCAAGCTGGTTTGTTAATATGGATGTATCCTGAGCCTGAGAAGGTCCCTTTCACTGCAGTTGTTTAATCGTCTCAGTGTTGAACAGAACTGATTTTGCATTTTATGCTTTTACAAAATGGCAGCAAAATCACATGTACTGTCTGCGATGGACACTTTTTAGAGTGTTTAAAATTTGAAAGCTTTATGTCATTATTCAGCAAATGTCCACCACTTCCCCATTTATCATTTTGATTCTTCCCATTGTTTTTTTCCCCGTCTTCTGTTTGAACTTTAGTGACTGTGATATTAATGGAGAATATTGGACCCTCTTATTGTTCGTTCTTGTCAAAATGCTATACAACAAAATAACTTAACAGCTGTGTTATTTTGTCAGGTGCCAGTGATTGGGAGATTCAACTACTGGTTAACAGGCAGTAGCAATGTGGTTAAATTGATAGGAGCAATGAAACTTATCTTTATTCTTATTCCATTTATTGGGTTGGGGATGGACAGCATCCTCCTTACAAATGGGCTGTCTGTCTATTTTTCTATATCACTGCATATCTCTGTCTCTGTCTCTGTGTCTCTCTCTCTCTCTCTCTCATGGTGTTCATCCTGCTGTCTGTTTGTGTTTCTCTTTACCTCCACGTGTCCTAAAATAATGCTTAATACCAAGTTGTGTAAAGGCACAAATTGTTTACAAAGAAACTGTTAACTTTGTCTGCTCACATGAGTGTCACTGTGATTTTGTACCAGCACCTGCACAGAGTTTACGTTCTTCGTAATTGCTGTAACCCCGAGTAGCATAGTTACAGAGGTAATATCCACTTCATCCTACATTTGTTGACACACTTCCCCGTTGTACTGTAGGTAGTTAAAAGCGCAGCAACAGGAGTTTCCATTCTCTTTTGGTAACCAGGAGTACTGTGCTTGCCATGTCATGCATGATTACCAATCCCACTGACCAGCTTTTTGCTTAGTCACACTTGGCGTTTCACTTAGAAACCTGCAGTGAACTGCATTGTCAGTGGGCCAAGGACAATAGCTTCCACGACTGCTGCAATTTTTTGCTTGGGCACTGTGCACCACAGATTGCTATACTAAACAAGTAGCACACATTCCTTTGGTGCTGGAAGACCAAAAATGTTATGGGTTCTGTTCCCACTCCAGATTACTAGATTGCTGACATTACATTGCCGCACTCCTGTGCGTGTCTTTCTTCAGATGAGACATTAAACCAAGAGCCCATCTGCCTGAGTTGGTGGCACCTTAGCTGAATGTAAAAGATCTATGGCAGCAGTCAGTACAGAGTAGGAGTCATTTAACACAACATAGAAAAACATTATTTACATATGTACAAAATGTACAGGCACATTATACACATTTCTGTGACTTTTTATAACCTCTTCATTGTTATTCTTCCATAATTGACCCCCAACCCTTCTGTCACATTTTCAGCCCAGCTGTCTGGAATTTTGTAAATAATTGTAAATAATTGTATGTCATTTGTGAATATGAATATGCTTTATATAGAAGTGTGACAGAAGGAGATACTGCCAGCACCGCTGTCTGGAATTCTGTAAATAGTTATACGTCATTTGTGAATATCAGCAAAATGCAATTGCATGTGTTATGACTATATTAGAACTGTATGTCCTGTTGCATAGACCTGTATGCTGAACTATTGTAATTGTTTAGATGTGTGTATTTTAACAGAAAGTTAGCTTGCAAAACTGAAGAACATAGTTGAAATTAAATTGTTTTATGAATGTACTGTAAAAGTTAGTTTTAGTGCACCAAGGAGACAGGATGTCTAGAACATTGTTTTGTAAGTGTTTCATTGTTTTATGTCTTCCAGCAGTTGCAAATATCTGAGAGATGTAATTTTCACAGGGAGATGCTAAAATGCTGGCAGTTTCTAGCATTGGGGCTTTTCACATGGGATAGTCAGGTGACAAAAGTGATATCATCCTGCAAGTATCTCAGCAGCAATATTTGAGATATTAATTTAAGAACTCTCAGAGAGAGAAGGAGTGCATTTTGTATTTTGTCTTTGACCTAACAAGAACATCCACTCACCACTCTTGCCTTGCTGTAAGTAAGTTTCTAGGGCATAGTAACTCTTTTAGATTCAGATAGGAATATAGTAAAAATATAACTTAGATATTTTCTTTATTTGAGGCTGTCCTGCAATGTTTTAAATATTTCCTGTGATTTTGAACTCTGATATAACTGATTACTTACTGGGTATTGTCTTGTTCTTTTATTATTATTAAATATATTTACACCTGTCTTTGTGGCTATATGTGAGACATGTTTCAGCTCTGAGAGTACTTGCATATTTATTTGGCGATACTGTACAGGCCACTCCTAGTAGCTGTGTCTCTTGGTCAAACTAACATTTGGATTAATAGTTAATATTACACAGTTGGATTGGGCACCCTTTGTTAATGTGCTTAAAGTAGCTGATAAGGAGCTGGCTGGTGGCAGTGAAAACTACTTATAGTCAGGGCAGAAGCAGACATAGCTAGTAAACCTGTGCCAGCCTTTCCCAGGTATGTGTTTGTCTATAAATCAAATCAGTGTGTGTGTGTGTGTGTGTGTGTGTGTGTGTGTGTGTGTGTCAGCTACTTGGGCAGGGACACAATGCACTGGTTGGACAGAGAGGGTGCTGGAGGTGTTACCTTGGCCACTCAGCTGACATCTCAACTCTATAGCTGTGCCAGTGAGGAGTCTTATTGGGGCTCTGGAGAAAGGAGGAGAAACCAGCCCCAGACTGACTGTCATCTCTGTGTACTCTTAAAGGAAATTGCACTTTACTGTGTGTGTACTTGTCATCTTCCCAGTGTGTATTTTCTCCACTGTTGCCATTGATGAGGATTGAAGCTCCTTGATTACTGTGCCAGTGCAGGGGCGTCACACCTTCTTCCATGACCATAGTCTAATTTTTCACAATATGGCTACCAAAATCAATTTCCCATTTAAACAAAATTTCATTCAGTCTTTCATTCTAAGCAGTCTATATTACATAAAGAAAATTAAAATAAGTTTTTGTTTACTCTTCTCATATATTTTTTCTTTTTTTTTTAATAGTCATATGTGAACAGTGTAAATACGAATAAGATCATCTCATTAAAATTCTCAAAAATTCTTTTCACACTTTTTCCAAAGATTCACCCTTCTTTTACATTGACAAAAAAAACATGATGTATTGTCTCTTCCTTCCGACAAAATAAACACGCAATTTCAACTTTCTTTTTATGTGGCATATTCCCCTTTACTGGTAACTTATTTGTTGCCAGACTCCATAGAAAATTCTGGCACTCTGTCTTAGTATGCAACTTTTTCATACTTTAATGGCTTTAATCACTACTTCTGGATAAATTTTCCATGGATTTGCATAATATTGCTTCATCCCTTTATTATACCATATTCTTCTATCTTTCTCTATAGCATCAATGTTTATTTTTCATGTTATCATTGTTTACTTTCTATGTTATTTTTTTTTTGATAATTTTTTTAATCTGATGTCATTTTCATTAATTTCTCAACTGTTGGGTTCGGATTCACTTGTCCACTTCTTCCATATTGTAGAACACTGAACTCTGGAGCTCCTCCCTTTACCCATTATGGTCTAGTCACCTAACATACCTCAGATCTCATTTGCTGTCATAGCATTCGGACATAGATTGTGATCTCTCGAGTATACTTTTCAAAGTATGTGAGTTTACCTAGTAGTAGTAGTACTCTTTACTATGTACTTCTTAACCCTTTTATAGCTCTTGCCTTTACCTCCCTTTAACCCTTTCTCATGGCATATTATGAACTTTACCCTCCTAGCATATTCTTAAAAGTGTTATTTATTACCATAATTTTCTGGGACCAGCTCATTCAAGTTCAGACTGTGACATTTGAAAGGGATTTAACTCTCACGCTTTAATTGATCAAAGAAACATGTTCATCCTTAGGGGCTTGCTGTCTTCAAAACCTTCATGTATGGCTTCTGTGGCTCAAAGCCCCAAGAGATTGGAGAAAGAGGGAGATTCTTTTTCTAAGGAATCTCATAGGAGATCTTCAGAATGGACATTGGCTTCGACTTTGTCCCCATGCTCCGAGCCGTTTTGGAAACCAACAAGAAAGTCTGATCTGAGTGGTTTGGTTTGGATCAGAGGTCAATATCTGACAAATCACTCCAGACTCTCCTCAACTACTGTTGGAGCTGATTACCTCTCAGCTCCCATCACCTTTTCTGAAGCAGTCCATCCATCACCATTCAAGATTATCATCCATGGCTTCATCCCTTCGATCTTCTAGGAGCCTGTCCGAAGCAGATGTGGACAGGATGAGAAGTTCCTTGGGATGCAAATACAAATGGGAGTCCTTTTGGCTTCAGCCCTGTTGGGTCCAGAGAACTTCATTAGTACTACCCTTCTGATCTTGGCTCCTTCTCCGCTCTCTGCTTTGGTTTTGGAGCTGTCTGATCCGAAAGCCTTAGAGCCGTCTGCCTGTGATCTGAAGATATTTGCATCTTCAATTCTGGTGGTGTCTCTGAGTTGTCCAGCCCTGAGTACTTTGGAGCCGGACGACTGTCAGAGCCGAAGGTTCGGCACTGGCTCCAGGGTGTTAGATTTGACTCTGAAGCTGTAAGCTCCAACTCCCTTCTCAGGTGGTTTGCCTGTGGGATAAGGATGGGATTTCTGGCACTCTGCCTTCAAGGTAGTGAAGAGAGCCTTCTCTGTTCCTAGAGTTTAGGCTTCTGTAACCTCCTTGACTCCAACTTCCCAATCCCATTCGATTTTGCATCCAGAGCCTCAGTTAGAAATTACACTGACAGCCAGCCCGAACCAGACTCCAGGCCACCAAGCAGGGCATTGTTATCTCTTGCAATACCTCCCCAGTGCACCTACCAAGTAGGTTCCCTGGAAGAGAAACTGCCAAAGGAGGCACTTTGACTCTCCACAAGAGTCTGCCACTGAGGACAAAGATTTTGATGAAGGGGAAGGGTCCCTCAAATCAACACTTGATGTCTCCTTTGAAGACATTTTAGAACTCCTAAAACAAAGGGGTGTTTGGTCTTATGATAACCCTTCCCAAGAGGAGTCAGTGTTCCTGAAGACCTTTGGAACTGGCTCATCTTCCTCCTGGGTGACTCCGTTTGCCATGGAGCTCATAGATTTAGTCTCTCAATGAGCATGGAAGGAAACCAAACACAATCTCTAAGAGATCAGGCAGGATTTTGGCACCACCTAAGGATAGACCACACTGGAGTAAAGGAGTACTCATTGATGCCATGGTCATAGAGGTGGCCACTAAAATGGAGCTGGTGGAGCAAAGTTCACCTGTCCACCCCCATAATGCTGGACAGGTTTGGGAAGCATGTCTATGATTCAGCAACCTTCACCCTTAGGTTGCTGAATTATTTGGCACATTTCACGAGAGTACAGAAGAATTTGATCAAAGAACTTTACAAAACCCTCTCTGGGTCCATATTCTCTGAGGTAAAGAGTACTATTTCCTTGCAGTTGGCTGCCCTTCAGTCTGTTTCAAAGTCATCCATGAGGCTTATCTCCGGCACTGCTGAAGATACCTCTCAGACTGGGGGTTCAGGCATTTCCATTAGGGGATATGCTTGGATGCACGTATGTGATTTTGTGGAACCCTTCAAATCTTTTGTCAATGCTTCCTTTGACAGAACCTCTTTGTTCATCCCCAAAGTGAAAGACAGACTCTCTAGGTGCAAGTAGGAAGGGAAAATCCTGTCTGCTGTGGGCGTACTTTGTTAGACTCCTCAATGGACCCTTTCTAGGAACTAATGAGGTGGATGGAAAACGTGGTTCAGAAAATCCCAGGGCCCTATCCAAGATCCATGTGGAGATGGTTCCCCCAGGGGCAGAGGAGGGAACTCAAATGGAAAACTTTAACTTGTGATTTAAGGAGGCGGTTCCCCTGCGGCAGAGGTGGTCTGCATAACTAGGGCTCCAGGGATACCTTCTCTGACAGATCCTATCAGCACTCTTGTAAGGAGATCCAACTGTCCATCTGAGGAGGCAGTTGGGGGTCATCTATCCCTTCACCAGAGAGCCTGGCTAGAAATTACAAAAGATTCATGTGTGCGGAGGATAATATCCAGAGGCCATTTTCCCATCTACCCCCACTAGTCTCGAACAAAATCCCTAATATTCCACCCAGTCAGAAAGAAGCAGCAGCACTAGAAATAAAGAAGCTTCTAGAAAAAAGTCTTCCAAGAAGTTCCGCGAGACCAGACAGAATCTGGAATTGATTCAAGATTCTCTTTTTAGTGCCATAAAAGACAGGGCACTGGATCTTGGATCACCGCAAACTGAATCATTTTACTTCAACAAACAAAGTTTAAGATGGTCATGGTTCAGTCCATTCTGCCATTTCTGCACAAGGATGACTGGATGTGCTTAATAGATCTTTAGGATGTGTATCCGCGTTGGTGCATTGGTAGCATTGTTGCCTCACAGCAAGAGGTTCTCCTGTTCGATTCTCGGCTGGAGTGTGGGGAGTGCCTTCTGTGTGGACTCTGCATGTCCTCCCCATGGTTGGGTGGGCATTCGAAAGACCTGCATAAATGGGCGTGCCTTCGTTGAAGGTTGAACGTCGAGCTGGCACCTCGGCGTTCGTGAAAATCTACTGCCAATCATTAGCGGACTGGAGTTCCACTGTAGTGACCCCTAACCGGGAAAAGCTGAAAGACAACAACATTATGACATCAAAACGAACAGACGATCCAGAAGATATCTACTCTTCCAGCTGAGAGCCAGCAATTCAGAGCACTGCTCTTTGGTCTCACTACAGCTTCCAGAGTGTTTTCCATGCAAAAGGGAGTAGTTGCAGCTCACTTCAGACTACAGGGATTCCTGTGTTTCCATGTCTGGATGACTGGCTCCTGACTGCTCCAACTAGGCATGAACTAATTCAAGTACAAGACTACTTACTCCCAGCCATGCTTTATTCTGGGGATTTCTGTCAGTTACAACAAATCTTAACTCAGTTCAACTCAGAATCTGGAATTCATTGCTGCTCTGTTCAGTGTGGACACTCAGATACTTTCTCTCCCTCTGTATTGGATTCAAACAATTCAGTTCTCGGGAGGAAAAAGATCATTCATAGTTCTTCTCTTTCAGCTCATCTTATACTCCAAGCATTGGGATCCATGTCAGCAGTAATCACCCTTGTACAACTGGCGAGGATCCTTCAGTGGACACTTGCAACACAATGGTCTAGTCTCCAACAATCATTATCCAGTCAAGGCAAAGTAATGCTGTCTTGCAAAAATTACCTTCTCTGGTGGTTCCACTCCAGTCAAATACAAGAAGGCTGTCCCTTTGTTCTCCCTCAACCCAAGGCCACAGTGACCCTAGATGCCTCTCAGATTGGTGGGAGGGACACTTTTTGGTCCAGGGCATATGGTCCCCTGAAGAGGCCTACATGCATATTAATGTCCTGGAGATGAGATCTGTCCACCTAGCATTGCAGACCTTCCTAGACACTCTCCCAACCAGAAAAAAACTAAATAACAAAAAAAGTAGGCTGCTGGAACTATGCTGCAAAAAGACTCAAATCAGAACTTCAGCACATTTTAATTTACGACTAAAAAGTGATCAACATAAATGAGCACTTTCATTCTGTAATGTAGAACTTCCATCTATGTGTGTGTGTGTGTGTGTGTGTGTGATTGTGTGTTATATATATGTATGTGTGTTATATATATGTATGTGTATATATTTATATTAACTTGTATATTCTTGAAAGCGTTTATTTATATTTTAATTTTTTTAGTCATAAATTAAAACATGTTGAAGTTCTAATTTGTGATTTTTATAGCATTCTCCCACCAGGACTAATGAGATTCAGATGGACAATTTGTTGGTCGTCTGGTATATCAACAAACAAGAGGGAACCAGATCTTAGCCTCTTTGTTGAGAAGCTGTGAGAGTATGGCAATGGGCAGTCTCATCCAATCGCTTTCTGATAGCAAGTGATTACAAACCAGTTAAGCAGGTCTATTCTAATATCTCACAAGTGGACTGTCAACATGAATGTGAAGAAGAGGATTTTCCATTGATGGGGCCAACCATGTTGCAACCTTTTTAGCATCTCCCTTCAAGTGTAACTGGTTCTTTGCCATAATCCCCCCACTGGGAGAGTCACCAAGGAATGCTCTACTTCACGACTGGCCATCCAGTCTTCTTTATGCCTATCCCCTGTTACCTGTCATTCCCAAAGTTCTCCAAAAAGCATCTCGATTTGAAGAGCACATCTGTCCTCATTGCATTTGAAGAGCACATTTGTTTTCATTGCCTGTTACTGGCCTCTTCGGACCTGTTTTCCCTCCCTTTGGCCTCCTCTTCTACACCCACCCTAGATTCTGGATCCAACTCCAGATGTGCTGTCTCACCTGAAAGACGTGATTTGTCTGGCCATTTCAGGCCTCAAGTTGATCGCATGGTTTCTCTAGTTCCACTGATTGTTAGACACTCCAGGCTTTTCTTCCTTCGTCCGTCACATCCTGTTATCATCCCACAAAGCTTCCACTAGAAAGTTTTTACAGAAGTAAAGGGAAAATATTTTTTTGTGCACACAAACAGAATTTAGATCCCTTCACAGCAACAATTTCTACGTTCTTGATTTTTAGCTACAATTTGTAAAGAAGGGGCTAGCTGCTATACTTTGAGTATAAATAACAGCCATTTCCAACTTTCATATAGGAATAAATAAGTCTTCATTAGCTTCATCCTATCTTTCAAAGCCTTTCTCAGAGGAACCTGTTTACTTAGGCCTCCTTTAAAGGATCCTACTCCTCCTCAGGATTTAAATGTTGTTCCTTGGGCCTTGACCCAACCCCCCCCCTTCAAATCATCAGCTAAATCTAAACTAAAAGTTCTGACCTGAAAGATTGTTATCCTAGTTGCTTTTACTTATGCCAGAATGGTGTCTGAACTTCAAGCTCTGTCTTCTAAACCTCCTTATTCAATTTTTTTACAAGGCTAGGGTTTTCTTACGGACCAGTCTTCCTTTGTACTTAAGGTGGTGTCAGAATCCAGTATTGATCAGGTTATCAACCTTCCAGTGTTCTTTCCAAAATTTTCAAACCGAGGAGAATATGTTCATTTTGGATGTTCACAGACAGTTACATTTCTACCTTCACAGAACTAAAGATATGAGGAAAGCCAAACAAGTAATAGTTTCCTTTACTGATCAAAATTAGGCAAACCAGTTTCTAAAGTGACTTGGCCAAATGGTTGACTGGTATTAAGTTTGTTTATGAAAATGCTTGTTCGTCTTTACTAAAAACCCTTTCCACAAGGTCTGTGGCAACTTTCTACCGACCTTTGGTCAAGAACTTCCTTTGAAGTTGTGCAGCTGCAACGTGACTAATCCTTATACCCTTTATTGCTCATTACAAATTGGATCTGGTCTTTAGGGCAAGAGTGGCCTTTGGCTCCGCTCTGCTCAGGAATATCCTTCCTTTGAGTTCTTCTGAGTTTCAGGTACTTGGGAATTTTGTCCAACAGTTGAGGAATGAATGTAAATGGCATCATCCGATAAAAAAGTTATGTATTCACCATAGTGTTCCATCTGTGTTGTCCATTCTCATTCTTTCTCAACATCTCACCCCCACCTCCCTCTTTCCTTTACTCCTGGAAAGATTAAAGGGTATTGGAGGAACCTAAGTTCCTTGCTTGAGCCACAGTTTCTGTCCTTTCTTTATTCTTCACTGCTCTGTAGGTCTATGGGAAGCAAACTAGGTCTATATTAGGTGACTATTAGAATAATAAGGATAAAGGGAGGAGCTCGACAGTTCCATGTTCTGTGATTTGGAAGAAGTGTCCAAGTCCGATCCCAGAACTGGATTCAAACCCAGCAGCTGAGGAAGAATGAAAATGGACAACACAGATGGAATATTATGGTGAGTACATGACTTTTTTTTTCTTCATTTACATATTCCTTTTCTGTTTTCTGGGAGATTGTGAGAATACAAAAACTTGCTTATTTATTGTCGTTGTTAATTCCTCATTCTCTTCCTTTATCCACTTTAATGGTCTGTACATGTTTAGAGAAGCAGAATAAACTGGATTTAGTAACACCAGTCCCCCGTCATCTTCACTTGTATAGAACATACCTGTTTTCAGTGACTTTTTTTTTTCTTGAGCCCCATATGAAAAAAAACACCAGTTGCACAATTTCCTTTTCTTATTTTTGTGGGATGATACAAACACTTGACGTAGGCTGTTTTTTCCCACTAACACAGAATTCACCAGATAAACCCTTTTCCTGAATGCAAATCTATACATTCTCCACACAAGATATATTTCTTTCATTTCTTTTATCAACTCCTCCAATTGTCTCATAACTACATATTTTCCAAATTTTATTGTTAACAAAGGCAACTAATTCATTGAAAAGTACACCCTCCACCAATTTTCACCACATCACCCAAACTCTTAATTTTATCTGTTCGGTGTCATTCCCATTTCCTTTAAGATTCCATTCAGGCAAACCAGCACTTCCCTTGTCCATATTTTGTTCTTAACAGCTATGACTATATCGCCTGTGAATGTCAAAACTATTGGAATCACCACCTCCTTTTGCATCACATATTTGGCATCTTTCATTTTATAAATCACTTTACTCGCTAACACACTCATTACTATTGCAAACAATATTTTACTCATGGGACAACTTTGTCTTATAAAACACTTCATGCATATTTCTTTTCTTAACCACCCATACACTATCACTCTCACCTTTTTGTTTTGATATGCTGACATACACAATTCCCTAATTCTGTTACCTGTTCGATACTTCTCCATAACATCCCACAATGCATCATGTCATATTGTATCAACTGCCTTGCTAACCTCTCTTACTATAACTTTCACATCCTGCCTTTTACTTATATTATCCACAATTTCTCACAGGCAGTTACAATTCTTGACATTCCTTCCCTTTTACACCATCTATACTTCCTTCCCTAATATCCCTCATCCTTCATTCCTTCCATTGTCCTCTGTATTGTACTTGCTTACAAAATACTCTTTGCCAGTCCATTAATTTCTTGTATATTCCATGCCATGTATCCTCTAAGCCTGATACTAAATCAACATGTACTTTCTTAAGTACTTCAGTTCAGTTGTAGTAATTTTCTTTATCAAATTCTTCCTTAACACATTATGGATTTTTTTTACTATCCATTCTGTTTTTTTCCCTTTCTTTTTACTCTTGTACATATTTCCACATGCTGTACAAAACTACTTTATAATTTGCTTGTGTTATTTTTCTACCTCTGATTTCCCTCATTATACTAATATCTTATCTGTCTTTACTATTTTACCCAAATATGCAAATACCTCATCCTTTGTGAATAATATCTGTGCCTAAACTGTACTGCCTTAATTTTTTTCTCGATTTCTTTTTCCATATCCTAAAACTGTTGTGTTACTCTCCAAATTCTGTAATACAGTTACATACATTTTCCCCATACTTTACTTTCTCTTCCTTTCTTTCATCATCCTGCCAGTGGAAAAAAAAACACTTTTTAAATTAATTCCACCATTCATACTAGTTTTTATAGAAGTCATTGATGGCCATGCAATCCTTCCATAACAGCAGTATACTTCCCAGTCTCTAATTTCATCCCATAATTTTTCCTTTATTCTTTTTTATCGTTTCCTGTTTTAATATACCCTCTTTCTTAATTAACCCTAAACCTCCTTCTTTATTTACATACAAAACTCCTCTTTTTACTGGGTTTAATCTAGAGTCCCATAAAAATGAAAAAAAAAAAATATCTGCAATAATTCTTTCTCAAATACTGTTAGCAACATAAATACACTTGCTAAGTATGCTGTTTTCCTGTCAACACTGAATTAATCAAGCCTTTTTTTCTGAATAATGATTTATATATTCCCCCGAAAAGATGTTTGCTTTATTTCTTCTATTGTTTTTCCCATTGTATTCTGCTTATTCCCAAATTGTATACCCAACACAGAAATTTCATTCATTGTAAAATATTTACCCCTATTCTTTACTACATCACCTAAACATTTACTATTCTCTTTATTTAAATCAAGTCCTATCCTTTTCTAAACATCCATTTGTGTAAATTATTACTTTTATCCAGATTTTTTTTTGCAATTAGTCATTAATAATTAACAGCCATTTTCCTTTATAGTATATGTGCTATCTTCCATAATGTTTCTCATTTTAGTTTCAAATGTCTTTTGTATTATTTTCATAAAGCTCTTATAATCATTATTATTTAATATTAATGGTCTCCAGTTTTTTAATTCTCTTCTGTTTTCCTTCATCTGTACGAATTTAAGTATTATACTACATAACTTTTATACATAAAATCTTCATTTAACCTTTCATTCAATTTTTCATTTTAAATATTTTTTTTTGCCAATCCTTTAAATTTTTATACATTTCATATTTGTTGTGAGACTTTAACTCATTTAAGGAACTCTCCTTTTCCAACTCTTTATTCACTTTTCTATTAAGCTACTTTCCATATTTTTTCGCTGCCTCTTTTTTTTAAACATTTCTTGTGCATATTGTACTACACTATCCATAATATTTTCCCCAAGTTCTTTCTATTTCTCCTTTTACATTTTTTTATTTCTCTCATTACACTACCATCTTTCTTTACTAATCTGGTTAAGTAACTCAGTACTGCTTTTCTTTTTCCTTGTAAAAATATCTCTGTTGTTGTGTCTTTCAGCTTTTCCCGGTTAGGGGTTGCCACAGCGGAACTCTGGTCCGCTAATGATTGGCAGTAGATTTTTACATACTGAGTTGCCAGCCCTGACGCACAACCTTCAACGAAGGTACGCCCATTCACGCATGTCTCCACACAGAAGATGCTCTAGCTGAGAATCGAATGGGCTTGTCCAAAAACTTGTATTTTTTTCCTGATTTCTTTCATATATTTCTTTTTTTGTCAAAGTACTTTCTATCATTATGCTATACATCTTCCAGTGCATCGTTGTGTTCTTTTATTTTTCTTTCTTTACTTTTCTCATATAGTTTTCCTTAAATATCACCCACCATTTAGACCAAGTTTTATAAAATGTTCTTACAGTAATATGATCTTTCCATAATTTATTACTAAATCTTTCCTTCACTCCTTGCTTTCTCATTTATTCTTTGTATTTCTTTGCCTATTTTTATATATTCCTTGTTTTCTTTTATCTCTAGCCATATTGCAAGATGATCAGAAATTCTTGTTTTAACTCCCTCCCTTCTCCTATAATGAAACCCTCTGACACTGTAAAATAATGTGTTTCAGTTCTATACATACCCCGTAAGTCTATGAATTTTTGTCCCAAAGTTTTAACTTAACACATCTTATAACTTCTAACATTTTTCTTATTTCCTTTCTTTTTTTGCTTGCCTCTTAAATCACAATTAGTCTCCTGTTATTATAATATTCATATTTATCACTACATAGTCTACTGATGAAATAAGCATTCCCTTTCTGTACAGTTAGTGTAGGCGTACAATGTTATAATTCTGTAGACTTGTTCTTTCTGTTTTAAGTCTACAATTTTAATCTTCCCATTTTTAAGTTAGATCTAATATCTTCACTGTACTTGTACATAATATGGCTATTCCAGAACCTCTCTCATTTCCTAAATTTCAGATTATCTTTCTTCTCCATAGTTTCTCTGTTTGTTATCTTTCTTCATTTGTTAAAAATCTTGTGTCTTCTAGTATAATTACATCTATACCACATGTATTGCACCACTCCAAAATTCGTATTTTTCTTACTATATTCTTAATATTAACATTTATAGAAAGTACTTTAAAATTTTCATTTTCTCTTTTCCTTAGATTCATGGTTTCATAAATTCATAGCTAGCTACTGGGCTACCTTTCTTAATAGTTCATTCTAAGCCTAAACAATTTTCCTTCCCTTAGGTGAGAATCAAACTTTGTACCTTGTGTCTGTGAATCAAACACCTTAACTGTTATACCATTCAATTTCCTTTCTTTTTCTGTTTGTACTTCTCCCTTTAAAGTTTCTTTTTCTGAGTTTTACCCTTTTCCCAATAGAATTATTTTTTCCCTTTTACTTTCTCTCATTTTGTCTCCTTCATAACTTATTTCAGAACCTTCTTGTACACCCTCTTTATTTTTTCTTGTCCAATTTTTTTCTATTTCTACTATTCTTAAATTTCTTCTATTTATTCATTTTCTTTTCTTTCTTTTTCCTTACATTTATTTTTACTTTTTGCAATCCATCCATAAATGTCAAAGTTTCAGTTCACGTTTTTTGTATCATGTCCCATTTTCTCACAAGTACATTTTCTTTTGTCACAGTTACTCATCAGATATTCTTTTCCACAAAAAACAAAACAAAAAATGTTTTGGTTTGTCCCCAGTATTTATTTTATGACAACACCACTGTTCCCCTCCACATTTGTCGTGCTTGGTATATGTATATTTTTTTCTCTTTCTGTTTTAACACAATATTACAATCCCAGCCACCAGACCATAAACCCCTTTTGTCATAAACTTTTGTAATGTCTAGTACGTCTGTATATAAAGCGTTCAAATATCCCTTCAAAGTTTCTCTTTCTACCTCTGGAATTGTACATGAATCTTCTATTTCATTACCCTGTTGATAATGCGTTATCACATAATGATTCCATGGGTAGCAGTCTTTGTTTTTTTCAATGGAAAATTTTCTTGTAGAATATGAAAGAGTCTCAAGTATAATGT
>NC_056743.1:959502800-959505300 GCF_019279795.1 Protopterus annectens | reverse complement strand
GACTTTAACAATTTGTTAGAATTCAGAGAACTAATGTGGCAGCTTTTACTCAATGCTGAAATGGCACCAGGCTTAAATGACTCTATGAATATTAAATGTGCTTTGCGATGGCTTCATTGAAGCCTTGCTCTTTATTTAAAAGGATGTTTAACACTAAGTTTTCACACCTGAAACCTGACTAAGCTTTCACACCTGAAACTTGAAACCTTATCTTTTTACATCATGTATTTCTCTATATAAGAAACTGTTTGCTAGCTTAAGTCAGCATATAAGTTTTGTTTCTGAAGAAGTCCAGGATTAATAAACGGACGAAAGCTAAAACATATACCGTTTATGCCTTTACTGGGACAAGGATCTTTGAAAAGGTTTTTATTTTATAGTTCTGTAGTACCTAAGTTTTACGGTTTTGTGTTATTTTAATATTGTTTCGTTTTCAAGACCTTCCTCTAGCAGAATGGCGGATGAACAGGGCTCCAACAGCCAAAACCTACTAAACTTAACCACGCATCCTATACCTCCTAATTTTACAAGCCTGGTTAATGCTCTGCAAGAATCCAACAACAGAGCACAAGAACTCCTCGACTTATGCAACAGATATTCCAATGCCCCAGCCAACCCACAGGGCACCCAGCAAGGGAATCCACCTAACAGCCAGCCGCTCATCAGTCAGTCTCTCTTCAGCCCAGCACCCAGGCCAGAACCGGTGAACACCAACTATGTCACCACCTTCCTAGGTGCCAACTCCAACCGGAATCCGTTCACTGATGACACCAATGCAAGGAACCTTCCTCCCCAAAACCAAGAACCGGACCTCTACAATGAATGCAAAAACTCCATCTTCAAACTGGAAAGATCGCTCACCATCTACAAAAACATCGAATATGACAACATGTTCCTCAACGCTTGCTTACAGTTCCAAATAGTGCCTCAGGGGTTGAGATGCTACAAATTCCCCAACCGCACCACCCGAGATTCTGCACTATTTAAAGATCTTAGCAAGCTCTACAATGACACCGGATTGCAAGCCATACAAATCATCATCAACAATAATTTATCTAAACTGGATTCCCTAAAAACAGAAATCACGGATCTACAAAATAACATCTTCAACCACGCTGACTTTCAAAGATGCAAAATTCTATTTGAAAGCATCTCTCCCAAAATCAACAGGCATGTTGCCACTATTATACAGCGAAAACAACGCAAGCTCAACAGAGACCTTGTGCAGTACCAAAATAACACTGCATACCTACTGCCAGCCAACAGACCGAATTCTCGAAGAACAGAACAAACTCAATACCACAGAGCGCACTGGCAATATCGAGGTGCAAACACTAATGCACAATACGATAATTTTGTCCCCGCTCACAGACCTATGGATTCGAATGTGGCAACTATGTCCAATCCTCCACAACTAATTAACAACCAACCTCTACCAGCTAATGAAGCACCTATCCCGGACTTCCACCCAAACCAGCAACCTTTTTTAGGACACAACCAACTGAACCTCCACCAGAACCCTTACACCCCCAGAGGGAGAGGTTCAGGGAGAGGTCGTGGGCAAGGGAGGGGACAAGCGGACAACTACGGGAGAATGCAGGTTCCTATGCGAACCATGCACACCAGGAATTTCAGACCAACATAGTGTCCTTGGACCTACAACAGAGACTTTCCAACACCAACAGCGCGATTGTCAACCTGACGAATAGAGCATTATCTAATGATCAAATACTGTTGCTCAACAAAGGCTTAACCTTTATACCTGCACAGAGAGCTAGCCTACCCAATCTTCTGCTAGATCTCAGACTCTTTCCACGGAACCTCAACCTCAAAGTCCTCCTTGAAAGCGATAACGAAGAACACAACAGTTCCGATTCTCAGATCAATGCTGCCACTTCTTTGACTTTACGCAGAAAGAGCGTGTTTAACCCACCACTTCACAACGCCCTACAAACGTTCCTGAAAGTATGTGACCGTGACTTTAGGCATCTAATTAACAACCGCACTAATGAGAAATGGTTCAATTTAACTGATACAGAAGCACTAGCCCTGCACGACCTCACACAGGACAAACAACTAAGAATTATGAAAGCCGACAAAGGCACAGGGCTAGTGCTCATGGAGCAGTGCGAGTATATCACTAAAATTGAAAGTGAACTGCAAAACAACGAATTCTACAAGAAAGTAGATTATCCCACTGTCACTAAACAATTCAAGCACATAGACAAAGTGCTAAACCATCTAGAAAAGATGGTCACTTATCCTCTAAGAATTTCTCTTCATGCAAGTCCAGAACCCTTGCCTTGGGAAGCTTTTCGGGATCCCTAAAACACACAAAGACAGCCAAAACCCACCCTTTCGTCTCATCATTTCTAACAGAAGAGGCAAGACCGAAAAAATCGCAGAATTCCTAGACCAGATTCTGAACCCCGTAGTGCAAGGCACCCAGTTCTACCTACGGGACTCATGGGCATTCCTACATGAGCTTTTTCAGACCAGG